>NW_024088284.1:0-17805 GCF_009730915.1 Dioscorea cayenensis subsp. rotundata
TTTTACATGCATATTATAACAAACCTAAACAAGAAGTACAGATAAGTCACTCTAATGCTGCACATCACAACTCACGTCCCAACATCACGGTCTTAAAAATAAAAAGAAAGGGAGTGGTGAGTATCGGATGTTACCCAATGAGTGGTGTCGAGCATAGATGTAATAGAGTGACAAATTATTTCAATTAGTAATTCCGCACAAATAGTAACATATAAAACCAATTCTAAGTATTCAACATATTAACAAATAACACAAGGTTCATCAAAAGCAAATAACATTTTAAAACACAATGAACATAGCTCCAAAAACACGGTGACCTAAAAACAATTCCCACGCTAATTGTGGCGCGACTAGCTATGAGACCACCAAGGAGTTTTTGAAATAAAATTTAAAAAGCGTTGTCTTTCCTTGTGTTGGCCAGCTGAGATCACATGTGGTGACCCGGGTTTCTAACATAAAAGAACCACACGTCTATGGCTCCAGCACCTCTTGACCGGGGTAAACCCGGGGGTTAACCACGCCGCCTCACCATGAAAACTGAATGCCACAATATAATTCTTTCCAATTTCCAATTCAAAGAATCCATCTTACAATGTTTAAACCAGGAAATGTACATCAAACCATGTTCCATTTGCATATAAATACGGAAATATACATCAAACCATATTCCATTTCCACATAAATCTGGAAATATACATCAAACAATATTCCATTTGCATATAAATATGGAAATATACATCAAATCATATTCCATTTGCATATAAATCTGGAAAAGCAATTAAACATGTTTCTTTTTAAAATAAATAGGTATAAACATTCTAGGTTTAACCATTTTCAAAGTAAATTCGTACACAATATATATATCAAAGGAAACCAATTTATCATCAAATTTATGTGATAGGACACATGAAGAAATACTTTAGTACTCTTATTAAATCTATGCAATTATAAATTTAACCACTCACGAGAGCCGGTCGTCTCGATCACGAGAAGCGCATCTTTGTTCGTGAGTTCTTTCCCCCTTAGGCGATGCTTCGCCACCTAAATACAAGCGGAGAATCCAAATTCTAATGAACATAAGAATGATGGCCAAAAGAAAATGCTTGAAAATACAATTGTACATGTCTAATACAAAACCTTAGTGTTTTAGGGCAGAACATTGTCATTTTGGATCCAAACGACTTCATAATGGAATAAACCTAGTTCCAATGAGTTCAGGGTAAGGAGAGCTTCAATGTGGACCAAAGAAATACCAGAAAAGGCTCAAAATTTTCGGCGCTACAGTAACTTCGGGATTACTGCAGTAAAACCCAAACCTTACAAATGATTTTCTCTCATTTTATAACATCAAATGATGGAATTTTGCCACAATTTTCATGAATAACTGTTGACAACATCAAGGGCTTCATTTTAAGCCCAAAAAATCCCACAAATCATTGAAAATATGGAAGAAATACATACTAAAAACTCGAATAAAGGCTCTTATCTTACTCAAGAATATATGAGGAGTAAATTTTTGATGTTGGTGCGCCAGAATTGGTCGCCAGAAATAGTTTCTATATTTGGAGGGTTCAGTCGGCATGAAGAAGCAAAGCAGGAGAAGGAAAGAAGAAGGAAAAGAAAAGGATTTGGATATTAACTCTCGGCCTGCTACACTGTCGGGTTGCTATAGTGCTGGACTGCTATAGTGGTATTCTTCCTACAGTATTAGGATGCTACAGTAGTAGGCATAATCAATAGTGTTGGGCTGCAAAAACTACAAGAATAGGCTGGTTTAACTACAGTAATGGGCTGCTACAAAGTTTTTTTTTTCTAAATCACTCTATTGCCCCTCTAACACAGGAATGGGAACAAAATCCAAATAACCAAATTGCCCCCTGTTTTTGGCAATTTATCACACACAAACTTACAGTGTAGTCATGCAAAGATGCCACTAGTATAAAATGACCATTTCACTACTAATACAATCATAAAAATCTAAATAGCCCCGAGGTCTAAATCAGGACAGGGTACAACAAGTGTAGCCACTACTTCGCTCTCCCTTTCAAGGAAAATGGGAAGGCTCTCAACTTGATGGCATCATCTGTTACACCGTTTATCTTAAGCATGTCGCACACCTCAAGAAAGTTCTCTATATGACTGTTTGGATCCTCATCGGCCAAACCATTAAAAGCTGTCTGGATTCTCTGCAACATATGGATGAACACAGCCCATTTCGAAGTTACGAGTTATAATCGGGGGCGCGTAATGCTCGATTGTGTCCCCAATCTTGAAAAGCTACGGCATAATCAAATAATATCAGTTCTCTGCTCATTACATGTTTTGTTATGTTTTTAGATTCTTCTACTTCGATTCGACTAGATTAAATTTGTTCTTGTACGAGGTTCTTTCCCTTTTTTATTCTAAGTATGCGTTCGAGCATGGGATCTCCTTCGGTCAATACCCGAAGGGTTAACTTTCGAGTCATAACACTGGAGCTGCACCAAAAAAAAAGAAAACAAAATCAGAATGATGATAGAAAAAGATATGAAATAGAATGAATGAATACCTAAGAAAACAAAGTGCAAAGTATCTTTAAGCGCCTACTCCCGGTAATGGCGCCAAAAAAACTTGACACATCCAGTATATGCATTTTAAACCGCAAGTGCACGGTGTCAAAGTAATAATCGAGATAAAGGGTATCGTATCCATAGAGTAGGGACTAGAGACACTTAAGTTGTTTCTTAACTAATATGGAAGAAAAATAGTGATAACTGTGACAAAATATGAAATACCGGAAATAAAACCAACAAGATAGAGAGCACAAGTAAAGGAGAAGGTAAGGCAATCAATAAAGATGGGTTACGGATATTGATCCACCTAGGACAATTGTTTCAAGTGCAAGAGCAGCTCTACTATACTTCCTCGTGGAAATCCTTAATTACATAATCCTAAATCGAGGGTCAACCATGCCTAACTCTATACATGTCCCGGAGGAGATTGAATAACCTCTCAAGCTTGCACTCACATAGAATTGCAATGAGCTCTAGGGATTCCAAGTTATAAACCCTATTCCTACGTACAGACCTAACCCTTTAGTCCAGGTGGAAGATCCCTAACAACAATTAAGCCCTAGGTGCTTGATAAGTGCTTGTATGATATGAATCTGAAGCATTCTTTCCTTATATTTAGCATTACTTTTCTCGGGGTTTTTTTACACTAACATGTGTGTTTTTATGTTACTTTTAGATGCGAGGTAGGGTTGTGAGGCCGAGTATGAAGGAAAAGAAGCCAATGTGGATCATAATGCACCGATTTTTGGAGCAAATCTTGCTAAGGTTCAAACACGAAGACATAGGTCGGGTGCGAGATGCTAGAGTGTGTGCCAACATCCTCAAATTTGAGTTAGCACAACCATTTGGAGGGGCACAAGGGCAGTCACATTCAAACATTCCGACTTATGCACATAGAACAAGATCTCTACCAACTTGTCCATTATTAAAGAAGGAAGCGATCTCTGACGTGAGCGTGTGCCCGTTTGCGTTACCCGATGAAAAGTATTGTAGCGATCTTGTTCACGGCCGGCGAGAAAAGCGAGATTCAGAGAATCCACGCAGGCGTGTGGAAATTATACGGTGTGTGGAAATTCCACATTGGCGTGTGAAAAAAATCCATAGAGCCCGTCGAGTGCCCGATTCGAGCCCTATTTTTAAGCCGATTCGAGCCTTGATTTGAGTATTCTTTTTCTCCATCTTTTTCCCCAACTTGAGAGAGGGTTTTTGGCTAGGGTTTTTGAGAGATATTGGCTAAGGTTTTTGGAGAGGTTCTCTGACTCCGACATCGTCGTTCCTTAGGAAGAAAGTTGGTAGGGGAGCTTCCATCGAGGTGTATCCTATACTGGGATAAGGGAATCCTTGGACGACGAGTAGAGGACTTTATACAAGACCATCGACATGACAATCGAGGAGGTTTCTCTATGGATTCATTGCTTTTACATTCTATTTCTTTGATTGTACGTAGCTCCATGGAGAGCTTATAAGTGCTTGTGCGATATGAATGGGAAGCGTTATTTCCTTATGTTGAGCATTACTTTTCTCGGGTTTTTACACTTATATGTGTTTTTTTATGTTACTTTTTATGCGAGGTTGGGTTGTAAAACCAATTATGAAAGAAAAGAAGCCAATGTGGATCACAACACATTGATTTTTGGAGAAATCTTGCTAAGGTTCAAAGCGTGAAGACATAGGGTCGGGTGCGAGATGCTAGAGTGTCGCCCTGACCTCCTCGTATTTGAGTTAGCACAAGCATTTGGAGCGGCACAAGGGCAGTCACACTCAAGCATTCTGACTTATGCACATAGAAGAAGATCTCCACGAACTTGTTCGTTATTAAAGAAGCAAAGCGATCCACGATATGAACGTGTGCGCGTTTGTGTCACCTCGATGAGAGTATGGACTCGGGAAGCATTTTTAGGCCCGATCTTGTAGCGAGAATCTTGTAGTAAAAGTATTGTAGAAAGCACTTTGTTCACGGTAGGGTGAGAAAAGCAGGGAATCGGTGAATCCACATGGGCGTGTGGAAATTATACGGCCGTGTGGAAATTCCCACATGGGAGTGTGAAAAAAACCACATGCCCGTGTGGTCGCTCGATGTAGCCCCTATTTAAAAGTCGATTCAACCCCGATTTCAGTATTCTTTTTCTCCATCTTTTTCCCCAAATTGAGAGAGGGTTTCAGCTAGGGTTTTGAGAGGTACTGGCTAGGGTTTTGGAGAGGTTCTATGACTCAGACTTCGTCATTCCTTTGGAAGAAGGTTGGTAGGGGAGCTTCAGTCGGGCGTATCCTATACCGGATAAGGGAATCTTTGGACGACAAGTAGAGGACTTTCCACAAGACCATCGACATGATTATCGAGGAGGCTTCTCTATGGATTCATTGCGTTTACATTCTATTTCTGTGATTGTACTTATCTCCATGGAGGCTAAACCCTAGTGGGTACTTGGGTTGTTGTGAACCCTAGGATGTATTTGTTTCATTGAATCTCTTTACTATGCTTTCAATTAATTGATGTTTGTTGTGAGTTCCAACCTTGAATGCTTGATTATATGAACATTTGCCCTAGAGTGACACTAGGGTTGAGAGTTCTTGTTGGCAACCTTATGAGTGAATGACACACCACAAGCGTTAGATAAAGCTAGGTTGGAAAGGGTTAAGAGGGTGAGTCGAGAGAGTGCAGGGAGGCGTCGTTTTTTTCCCCTCGGCGTGATAGATTCTACCTCCATTCCTCGAGTTCTTTACGACCATAATAGAGTGAATGGTCTAAGAGATAACCCTCCGCTGGGGCTTAGTTGCGCATGCAACGGAGTAAAGGATTGAGGTGATCTTAGTATCTAGGGCTTAATTGTGGTTAGGGACCTTTCACCTGGACGAAAGAGTTAGGTCTATAATTAGGAAGAGATTTATCAGTTGGAATCCCTAGAGCTCATTGCAACTCTATTCGAGTGCGAGGTTGAGAGGTTATTTAATCTCTCCTCCGGGACATGTATAGAGTTAAGCATAGTTGACCTTAGATTTGGGACTATGTATTTAAGGATTTCCATGACTCACCATTGCATTAAATAGGAAGCATAATAGAGGGTTCTTGCACTTGAAATGATTGTCCTAGGCGGAGCATTATCCGAGTACCCCATCTTTATCGATTGCCTTACCTCCCTCTTTACTCGTATTGTCTTACTTGTTGTTTTTATTTTTGAGAATTGAATCATTGTCACACTTATCACTACTGATCTTTCACATAGCTAAGAAGAGGATTAAGTGTTTTTATTCCCTATTCCCTGTGGATTCGATACCCGCTCATCCGGGATTATTACTTCGACAAACCCGTGCACTTGCGGGATATACGCAAGGGGATCTTGCCAAGTTTTTTGCATCGTTGCCAGGGAGTAGGCGTTTAGAGATACTTTGCACTTTGTTTTCTTAGCTATTTTACCATACATTCTATTTCACATTTCTTCTCTATCACTATTTTGATTTGTTTTTTTTTTTTAAAAAAAAAGAGGGGGTTATCTCACATTTTCTTATTTTTCCATCATTCTCATTTGTTTTCTTTTGTCATGTCTTACTTTTTCTTCCAAGAATTTTAAATGATGATTGACCCAGTCGTTGCTCTATATTTTCAGGATGGAGCTCTAAGTAGAAAAGTGTATAGAATTGTTACTTCACGACAACAAAACATTCCATGTTACAACGCATATCATTCAATTGAAGTGGGCTACCCAAACATTTTTATGGAATAATGGTGAACAACATTGGGAGGCACCTAAAGAGGAATGTCAAAAGGGTGAGATACTCGGTGAGGATGTACTTCAGTTACAAAGAGTATTAGCTAACTTTATTGAAGCATCCGATGTCTGCGTCCAAAATATGGAGACCACATGAAGATGTCATGAAGACTCCTATAAAAACCTTGAGCATCAATTAGGAGGGATACTTGACACACTCTACAAGGAACAACAAATATTTGAGCAAGCAAGTCAAGTTCCTTGTAGAGAAGATGTGGTAGTGAATGACAATGAAGAAGTGGGACAGAACGATTATGATGTTGTCGAGATCGAGAGGATACAAGAAGAACCGTTCATTCAATATGATGATTGTTTGAGTGGACAGTATATTTGTGAGAAAGAAATGATGTAGGGAGAGTTGGCGAAGACAGATTGTTTTCAAGTTGAAATTGAAGAAGAAGCAACCCCTAAGGTAATGGAACACACATCTCCATTTGGGATTGATCAATTCATAAATTGCGAGTAAGAGATTTTGGGTTTGGACGTAGACATGGGTAAGAGATTGAAGCTATCCAATGACCCACTGTGCTAAGCTTGGACAATTCCCAACCCAAATTGTTTCCTTGGAGGCCAAAGGTAAGATGGTTGGACTCTCCAACAAATATTCCACCCCGGCAAGCAGATTTTTGGTTTAAGGGAAGTAGCTATGCAATATCTAGTCGGGAGGAACATACTCTATTCAAGCCTCCATAAGGTAAAGAAGAGGTACGTCAAGGTTAGTGACGTAAAACAAGCGCTTCTTGGGAGGCAACCCAAGTCTTTACTATTTTCTAGTGTCTAGTTTAGTGTTTGCATAAATAAGAGCTTGAGTATTGGTGTTTTGATTCTTATATGTCATTGCTATGCTTTTCTTGTGGACTGTTGGTGTTATCTTGTGTCTTCATGTGTTTTGGTGAAGTTTTGGTCATTTGAGCTATTTCTCATGTTTTTCTCAGGTAAAACTTGCATATTAGTGCGGGTTCTGAGTGTGTAAACATGTTCAGAAATTTTCTGCAGAGACTATAAAATTTTCTAAGGCATCTAGAGAAAACGCACGGGCGCGTGGAATTTCCGCACGCCCATGAATTTGTATTATGAGCTCATCTAGAGAAGGCACAGGGGCGTGCAGCTGCTCCTGTGAGCAACCATGCAGTTTTCGCACGCCCATGGGTAATTTCCGCACGGGCGTGTGAAGTCCTCCAGAGTTTGGCAGATTATCCCGAGAGCACACAAGGGCGTGAACTCGCCCTTGTGGGCGACCTTGTAAAAATCGCACGGGCGTGGGTAATTTCCGCACGCCCGTGCGAATCTCTGCAGAGGAGCTCTCTCCATCCCAAGAAGACACAGGGGCGTGCGTTTGCCCCTGTGAGTTGGGCCTATGAATGTCCATGCCCGTGTGGAATTTTCGCACGGGCATGGGTCTTAGAGAATTTTCTTGGTTGCATGCAGAGTCCAAAGGGCGTGCGTCTGCCCCTGTGGGTCTGGAACCGCAGGTTTTCTTTAAAATCTTTTCGGTTTTCTTCATCTTTTCACCCTCAAACATTTTGAGAACACATCCTTGCTCTCTCCTGACCTCTCACCATCGTTTTAGAGGGTTGTTAATTGAGTTTTCCGGCTGTTTTCTAGTTTTTATTCTCATTTTGTTGTTAAGCTTCTCTTTATCTTTTCTTTGCCAATCTTCATTTATTTTGCAGCAGCAACGTCATCTTCGCCAGCAGTGAAAACTGATGTACTAGCTATTGACACCGACACTTGAGGCGTCTTTACCTTCTTTGTTCTTATTTTTCTCATTTTATTTTCTGCATTTTATTTTAGACTTGTATACTCAGAAAGGACTCTCCTTCTGAGTTATTTTCATTTTATTATCTCGAGTTGTATTCATTGTCTATCTTTTATATATACCCGATTTATTTTTGTTTTATTGAGCTTCACTGAACCCCCTCGTGTATGCGTGCAGATGGTCCTGTCATCATGAGAATTGAGACTCTATCATGGGCACGACCAAGGTGCTTCGGCACTTGCCCGTGTGAGCTTCACAACCCGTTGGAACATTACTCCCAAGAATTTAGCTTCATCAAACGCAACACTAGGAGTCAGGGGATTATTGTTTTGATTGCTTCTCCCACATATATTCTTTGTTGATATACATTATGAGTGAGCTTGCATGTGTACTTTATGGACAATCTACAACTTAAGTGTGGGGGGGGAGTTTCATAGTGCACACATCCTTTTTATTGTTTTTGATTGATATACATGCTCACATAGCTAATGGCGGTTCACCTTAGTTGTAATGATTGTATTCTTGAGTTTAGGAGAATTTTTAACATTGAATATCTTCATGCTCTAGTTTTATTTGAATTTTTAGGAATTTTTGCCCGAATTACACTCAGTGCACTACTCACTCATGTTCGATGTTAAAGGGACTAGTTATAGTTGTTTCTTATGTTAAATTCTGAACAAAAAAATAAATGATGAAAAGAAGGAACAAAATAGTTTTCTAGTCATTAAAGAAGCAAAGCGATCCACGACGTAAACATGTTCCCCTTTGCGTCACCTCGATGAGAGTATGGACTCGGGAAGTATTTTAGGCCAGGTACCGTAGCGAAACAATGTAGCGAAAGTACTGTAGCAGCACTATTCATAGCCAGCCGAGAAAACAGGAATTTAGAGAATCAACACGGGCATGTGGAAATTATACACGGCCGTGTGGAAATTCCACATGGGTGTGTGAAAAAACCACAGGCCCGTGTGGTCGCCCGATTCCTGCCCTATTTAAAGTCGATTCAACCCTGATTTCAGTATTCTTTTCTCCATCTTTTCCCCAACTTGAGAGACGATTTTGGCTAGGGTTTTGAGAGGTATTGGCTAGGGTTTTGGTGAGGTTCTACGGCTCCGACATCGTCATTCCTTAGTAAGAAGGTTGGTAGGGGAGCTTCTATCGAGGCATATCCTATACCGAACAAGGGATTCTTCTGTAGAGAACTTTTCACAAGACCATTGACACGATTAGTGAGGGGGTTTATCTATGGATTCATTGCTTTTTACATTGTATTTCTTTGATTGTACTTAGCTCCATGGAGAGATAAACCCCTAATGGGTACTGGGTATTTGTGAACCATAGGGTGTATTTGTTTCATTGAATCTCTTTATTATCCTTTCAATTAATTGATGTTTGTTGTGATTTCCAACCTTGTATACTTGATTGTATGAACATTTCCCCTAGAGTGACACTAGGGTTGAGAGTTCTTGTTGGTAACCTTGTGAGTGAGTGACACACCACGAGCGTTAGACAAAGCTAGGTTGGAGAGGGTTGAGAGGGTGAGTCGAGAGGTATAGAAGCGTCCCCTTTCCCCTCCGACGTGATAGATTCTACCTCCGTTCCTCGAGTTCTTTGCGGCCATAATAGAGTGAATGGTCTAATGGATGACCCTCCGCTGGGGCTTAGTTGTGGTTAGGGACCTTCCACCCGTACCAAAGGATTAGTTCTATAATTAGGAAGAGATTTATCACTTGGAATCCCTAGAGCTCATTGCAAATCTATTCGAGTGCGAGGTTGAGAGGTTATCTAATCTCTCCTCCGGGACATGTATAGAGTTAGGCATAGTTGACATTAGATTTGGGACTACGTATTTAAGGATTTCCACGACTCACCATTGCATTGATTAGGAAGCATAATAGAGGGTTCTTGCACTCGAAATAATTGTCCTAGGCGGAGCATTATCCAAGTACCCCATCTTTATCCATTGCCTTACCTCCTCCTTTACTCGTGCTCTCTTACTTGTTGTTTTTACTTTTGAGAATTGAATCATTATCACACTTATCACTACTTATTTTTCACATAGCTAAGAAGCGGATTAAGTGTTTTTATTATCTACTCCTTGTGGATTCGATACCCGCTCATCCGAGATTATTACTTCGATAAACCCGTGCACTTGCGGGGTATACGCAAGGGGACCTTGTCAAGTTTTTGGCATCGTTGCCGTGGAATAGGCGTTTAGAGATACTTTTCACTTTGTTTTCTTAGCTATTTCTCCGTACATTCTATTTCATATCTTCTTATTCTGTCATCATTCTGATTTCTTTTTCTTTCTTTTTGGGTGCAGCTCCAGGTTATGACCCGAGGGAATCCCTCAATATTGATTGAAGGAGATCCTGAGCTTGAACGTACACTTATAAGAAAAAGGGAAAGAGCCTGTGCAAGAGCAGTCTAATTTAGCTGATTTGGAAGTGGCAGGATCTGAAAACATGGCAGAACAGAATGAGCAACATCGGACATTATCTGATTATGCCAGATCTTCAGTGTTGGGGATGCAATCGAACATTGTGCGTCCCCCGATCATAGCTCTGAACTTTGATCTGAAGCCTGCATTCATCCACATGTTGCAGCAATCTGTACAGTTCAACGGTTTGGCAGATGAGGATCCAAACACTCATATAGAGAGTTTTCTCGAGGTGTGTGATATGCTTAAAATAAACAGAGTGACAGATGATGCCATCAAGTTGAGAGCCTTCCCATTTTCCTTAAAGGGAAGAGTGAAGCAGTGGCTACACTCATTACCTAGAGCATCAATTACCACATGGGAGGAGATGATAGAAGCTTTTCTTACCTGTTATTTTTCTCCCGGAAAATCAGCAAAGCTTAGGAATGAGATCTCATCTTTTGTTCAGTTGGAATTGGAGTCTCTATTCGAGACATGGGAAAGGTTCAAGGAACTCCTGAGAAAATGCCCGCAACACGGATTTTCGGGAGTGGATAATTGTTCAGGCCTTTTACAACAGTTTAAATCCGAGTACAAGACAACTCTTGGATGCAGCAGCAGGAGGTACTTTAGGTAGCAAGACCCACGATGAGGCCCGTCAATTAATTGAGGAAATAGGGCTAAACAGTTACCAATGGAATGCTAGGGAAAAGAAAAAGGTGGCCGGTCTCCATGGAATAGATGCGGTAACTTCATTGGAGGCTCAAGTGGAAAATTTGAGTAAGAGATTAGATCTTCTAACTTCAAATAGAGTGGCGGCGGTGACTAATTGTACCAGGTGTGGTGGAGGACATGCTCCCTCCGATTGCCCGATCTCTATCGGTGATGTTTCTTCGGTGGAGAACGTTGATTTTGTAGGTAATGGCATGGGACCTCAAGGAAACCCATATAGCAATACCTACAATTCTAGTTGGAAGAATCATCACAATTTCTCATGGAGTAATCAGGGTCCACAAAAGGCCATGGGGCTACTGGGTTAACAACAACAACGACAAGCTCCTCAGGTGGAAAACAGAGTCTCAGGTTTGGAAACCCGAATGAATGACTTAGAGAAGCACTTGACTAGATTTGTGCAATCTGCATATACAAGGTTTGAATCAGTCGAGGCTACACTTCGCAACCACACCACCTCTTTGCATAACATTGAAAATCAAGTGGGGCAAATTGCGAAGTCTCTCTCTGAAAGGCCACATGGAAGCTTGCCGAGCAATACAGAAACCAACCCTAGAGAGCACGTGAAGGTGATCACTTTGAGAAGTGGTCATGAGGTTGAAGGTAGGCTTCCGAGTGAGAAGCCAAAAGAACATGCACCCGAGGTTATAGAGGTGGAAGAGGGAAGAAGCAAAGAGAAAAAGGTGGCACCCCCACCTTTCAAGCCAAAAATCCCTTATCCTTCTAGATTGAAAAATGACCAAGGGGATGAACAGTACAAGAAGTTCCTGAGTTTGTTCAAGCAACTCCACATCAATAATCCTTTTGTTGAGCCATTGGCCCAAATGCCTAAGTATGCGAAGTTCTTGAAAGACTTGTTGACTAACAAGAGTAAATTAGAGGAAAGTGCTTCAGTGATTTTAGATGCTTCATGCTTGGCGGTATTGCAAAAGAACATGCCGTACAAGAAGAAAGACCCGGGAAGCTTCATCATTCCGTGTAATATTGGCAATCTAGGTGAGGAAATGGCATTGGTGGACTCAGGGGCCAGTATCAACGTTATTCCATACACCTTCTTTTAAAAGCTAGGCTTGGGTGAGCCTAGGCCTACTCGGATGACTTTGCAACTAGCGTGCCGAACAGTACGACATCCGAGAGGCATCAATGAAGATGTGCTTGTCAAGGTGGACAAGTACATTTTTTCGGTTGACTTTGTAATGCTAGACAATGATAAGGATGTGGATGTACCTTTAATAATTGGGAGACCATTCTTGCGGACTTCCAAATCATTGATTGACATGGACGGTGGGGAGCTAAGTGTGAGGATTGGAGATGACAATCTCACATACCGCCTTGCTGAAGCCATACGGCATTCTCTTGATTTCGATGATACTTTATACTTTCTAGACATGACTGATGAGATTGTTGATGAATACATGCAGGAAATTTTCAATCCAGACCCATATGAGGGTTTGTTCGACCAAGAGGAGGATTATGAAGAAGTAATGATGCTTGGTTCGACGGAAGAAGTACCATCTAACCCGGGGATCTTGAAGAAGGTGCTCCGAAAAATGAAGAGGGCTAGGAGACGCCACTGGAAACACTCCAAGTCTGTTGGAGATGTACGTGAACCGAAGAAGTTGGACGAATCATTGTTATGTGGTCCGAAGCCCGATAATTCACCTTCTACCCTCAAGAGACTTTGCACATCATGCTTTCAAGCCATAGGTAAGAGGGCAACTTTCATTCATGAACCCCCGTGAGGTAAGGCAAGGTACGTCAAGCTTAGTGACGTTAAACAAGCGCTTCTTGGGAAGCAACCCAAGTGTTTACTATTTCTTATCTTCTAGTTTAGTTTTTTTTCATGAATAATTGTTAAGTGTTGGTGTCTTGATTTTTAGATACTTTTGCTGAATTCTTCTTGTGAGCTTCTTTTATTCATCGCGTGTTTTCATGTGGAATTGGCGAAGTTATGTCATTTAAGCTTTATTCAATGTTTTTCGGTGGTAAAACTCGCATACTAGGGCAGGCTCTGAGTGTGTAAATATGTTCAGAAACTTTCTGCAGACCCTGCAGGTTTTTCTAAGGCATCCAGTAAAGATGCACGGGTGTGTGGAATTTCCGCACGCCCGTGGATTTGTATTGCAAGCTCATCCAGAGAAGGCACAGGGGCATGCGGCTGCCCCTGTGAACGACCATGCGAATATCGCACGCCCGTGGGTAATTTCCGCACGGGCGTGTGAATTCTTGCAGAGTTTGGCCGATTATCCCGAGAGAACACAGGGGCGTGAACTCGCCCCTGTGGGCGACCTTGTGACAAGTGCACGGGCGTGGGTAATTTCCACACGCCCGTGTGAAACTCTGTAGAGGAGCCTTCTTCACCCCGAGAAGATACAGGGGCGTGTGGGTGCCCTTATGAGTTGGGCATGTGAATGTCCACGCGCGTGTGGAATTTCCGCACAGGCGTGTGGAACACTTAGCGATTTTTCTTGGATGTCCTGAGGAGCCACAAGGGTGTGCGGCTGCCATTATGGGTCGGGCGCACGGGCGTGGGTATTTTCCGCACGCCTGATAAGTGCTTGAGTGAACATGTTTTTATGCATGTTTTACATACATTGAGCATCATATTTTATACAGTTTATGTCTCATTTCGTGTATTGGGTGTTCTTTTATGCATATAGGTTGTGAAAGCATTGGGAATTCAAAAGGGAGCGAAGATAGGCTATCATGGCATAATATTGGGAGTTCTTGTACAAATCAAGTTGGAAGACACAAGAGGAGTTCGTGTATGAGGAGATGTGTGCCAACTTCCATAGTTTTGCAAGACAATTTATTAATGGAAGGGCACAAAGGCAACCATGTCTCCACATTCCTCCTCTTTGCAAAGATTTCAAGACCTTTCAAGACACATTGATGAAGGAAAAGCCGTATAGCCTACCATATGATCGTGTGCCCGATCGTGTGGCCTTAAGAGGAGAATGTTTATCATCGCGTTTGTGGAAATCACTGTATCAAAAGTACTGTAGCAATTCTACTGTCCACGCGCCCGTGTGGAAATTCCTGCAGCCCACGCGGGCGCGTGGAAAATCCACATGGGCGCGTGGGGGCACGTGACAGACGTGATGTGAGGCTATAAATACACCTTTTGGCCGATTCTAAAGGGACTTTTGGAGGAGCTTTGAGCATAGACATTGAGAGAGAGGCGGCTCGGGTTTGAGGAGAAGGTCTTCGCCGATTGAGAGAGAGTTCTTCACCAACTCTGATAGGTTCCTTCGACGTCATAGCATTTTGGGGAGCCATTGGCGACCTAGCTTCGGAGAGGAACCCTTCAAGACGTAGAACTACCAATCAAGGCCAATCCGCGCGAATTCGAGGGGGTTTTCTCTATGGGTTTTATTGCTTTTCATTGTATCCATTATTGTTTTGTAACTAGGCCCATGGAGGGCTAAGCCCTAGTGGGTATTTGGGCATGTGAACACTAAGATTTATATTTTGGATTGATTCTCTTAATGCTTCTAGTTAATCCGAGTTGTCTTGAGTTTTTAATCTTGTGATTTAATTGCTTTGCTAGTGTTGTTAATCCTTGTGGTTGATTTACATTGCATGATTTAATACTTTGATGTGAGAGGTCTCCATTAGAGTTAGATTTCCAAGATTAAAGAGGGTTGAGAGGGTGAGCCTTGAGATGGAGGAGTGTCCCCTTTCCCCTTCGATTGAGTGTTTCCTATCTCCGTATTCCATATTCTCTTTGCAACCATATTTGGTGTGAGGCGTGAGATTGCTCGATTTCTCCGCCGGGACCTTGTAGGGGGTTAGGATCCTTCGCCGGGAATTAGGGTTGGATCTACATTTAGGAATCGGTTTCACTCTTAGGTTTCCTTATAGCATATTGCGGTCATATAGGGTGTGAAGTGTTGAGATTGGTCGATTTCTCCACCGGGACCTTGTAGGGGACTAGTGCCTTTTGCTTGGAGACAAGGATTGGTTATCGTTGGACTACCTCGACTCATTAGACTCGATTCTAGAGCATTTAGTGAATCTTGAGCTTTAAGGAAGATCTTAGGGGGATCATTGCCCGAATACCTCATCCTTAGTGATTGAGACTCTTCTACTTTATTTCTTGCATACTTGTTTGCTTTGCTTGCAATTAGTTCACTTCATCATATTCATTGATTCCGACTAGATAATTGAGAAGTGGTTATTACTAATACTTCCGTTCCCTGTGGATTCGACTACCCGACTCACCGGGTAATTATTACTTCGACACCCGTGCACTTGCGGTTTATACGCATATTCAGACGTGTCAAGTTTTTGGCGCCGTTGCCGGGGAACGGGATATTAGGAACACTAGGACTTGATTACTTTAGTCATTCACATTTTTCTTTTGCTTTTCTATCTCACGCTTCTCTCTTTCGCATTTCTCGTTATTTTGTACCCTTGTTTCTTTCTCCTTATTAAGTAAACAGTGATTCCTGGCTTTTCTTTATATTTCAGGACAATGTTTGATTGAGCATTGCTAATGGAGACAATAAAGGGGCAAATGCCATCTAATGAGAAAAAGATAGAACAAGTTGTAGCGTACCTAGACTCGAGTAAGCTATATGATGAGGTTTTGGGGTTTAGGACAGCTGAACTGCAGGAGATAGTTCAAGGACATGGAATATCTTATCAAGGGGCTGAATTGTCGAACCTGTTAGAAGACTTCGACAAGTCTGCATTTATGTCTTTTAAGAATGGAGCTGAAAATAAACTAGTAGAAGTCTCCATATCTATTTCAAGGGAAGTTGCAACTGGGTCAATTGGGCCTGAATCCGAGACAAGTGATGAAGATGAGACCATCGGTTGTGTTGAATCAATATCGTCAATTGAGGTTTGTAATTTGGATGACCGAGTAAATGATGAAGATGTTTTGGGGGACCTTTGTGTGAGTGAGCTAGTGCAGGAGGTAATTGAGGAAGAAGTCGAAGACACCTCGCAAGGGTTTGAAGAAATCGATCGGAAACAAGCAAGCAGGCTGCGACCGTCGGTGGAAGAACCCCCTGAGTTAGAGCTGAAAACATTACCGGAACATTTGGAGTATGCATTCCTCGCTGATGGGTCAAAGTTGCCGGTGATCATTGCTTCAAATCTTTCACCGGAGCAAAAAGAGAAACTTGTCACCATGTTGAAGTTGCACAAAACAGCCATAGCTTGGAAAATCTCAGATATCAAGGGAATAAATCCTTCCTTTTGCACTCACAAGATTTTGATGGAAGATAATTACAAAACCGTGATTCAACCTCAACGAAGACTAAACCCGAATATGAAAGAGGTGGTAAAAGCGGAGGTTTTGAAACTTCTAGACGCAGGAATTATTTATCCCATTTCGGATAGTGCTTGGGTGAGCCCAACACAAGTGGTACCAAAGAAGGGTGGCATGACGGTGGTTAAAAAAATGAGCAAAAATGAATTAATTCCGACAAGAACAAAGTGACTGGGGTGGCGAGTTTGCATTGATTATCGGAGATTGAATGATGCCACAAGGAAGGATCACTTTCCATTGCCATTCATTGATCAAATGTTAGAACGATTAGCTGGCCACAAATTCTATTGTTTTTCTAGATGGTATGTCGGGATATTTTCCAAATTCCAATTGCCCCCGAGGATCAAGAGAAAAACAACCTTTACATGTCCTTTTGGTACTTTTGCTTATAGACGAATGCCATTCGGACTTTGTAACGCTCCCGCTACCTTCCAAAGATGTATGACGGCTATTTTTTTGACGACTTGTTAGAAGATGTAATGGAGGTTTTCATGGATGATTTTTTTCGGTATTCGGAAATTCTTTTCGAGACATGCTTGAAAAAAATCTTGAGAAGGTGCTTATGCGGTGTGAAGAGACGAATTTGGCTTTTGAATTGGGAGAAATGCCACTTCATGGTCCAAGAGGGAATTGTTCTTGGTCATAAAAATTTCTAGCCAAGGGATTGAAGTTGATCGGGCAAAAAAATCGAAAACCATCGAAAAAAACTACCTCCTCCAACTAATGTCAAGGCAATTAGGAGTTTCTTGGGCCATGCAGGTTTCTATCGTCGATTCATCAAAGATTTTTCGAAAAATAGCTCAGCCCGTTGACCAAGTTGTTGGAGAAAGATGTCCCATTTGAGTTTAATGATGCTTGTTTGCTTGCCTTCAACATTTTTAAAAGAAAAAAACTCGTACAAGCACCAATCCTTATCTCACCAGATTGGAACCTTCGCTTTGAACTTATGTGTGATGCTAGTGATCATGCCGTGGGGGCTGTTTTAGGCCAAAGAAAAGATAAACATTTTTCAGCCCATTTATTATGCGAGCAAGAGTTTGACAAGTGCCCAAGAGAACTACACAACTACGGAGAAAGGAATTGTTGGTCGTAGTTTTTTTGCATTTGACAAATTCAGATCATACCTCATTCTTTCACAAGTGGTTGTCTTCACAGATCATTCGGCGCTACGCTATCTAATGAACAAATCTGATGCAAAGCCAAGGCTGATTCGTTGGGTATTGTTACTGCAGGAATTTGATGTTGAGATTAGGGACAAGAAAGCGTGCCATCTATCGGTAGAACTTGAGCACAAG
>NW_024088285.1:0-38004 GCF_009730915.1 Dioscorea cayenensis subsp. rotundata
TATTAATATACATATTGTACAGATAGAAAAAATGCTATTGTTTTAGGTAGTGTTTGTTTCAAGGGATTTGGAGTTATATGTAATTAGAATCACTTCTATTAAAATCCGAGTGTTTGTTTGATGTAATTCATTTTCATGTGTTTGAAATCGTATCATTAAGGGTTTGATTCTGTAAAATGATCAGTAAAACCAAATCCGGGAGTTCATCGATTATATGCACATGTATATATACATACATATATATCATATACACATACACATATACATGATACATCACATACATATACATGCATATATTTATATATACATACATGTATGTATATACATTCCCTATATACCTATATATAGTATGTTTACATATATAAATGCACATACATATACATACGTGTATGTATATACATTCCTAGATATACCTATATATAGTATGTTTTACATATATAAATACACATATATAGGTATATATATAAGTATATATGTATATACACACAAATATACACATATACTTATACATGTATATATACTCATATACATATACATATATATATATGCATATACACAGACATATACATACACTTATACACATGTTTTCGATTTCGAGTTTACAAATCCTTCCAAACAAACGTAAAAATCTTATAATACGATAATTAGATTACATGCCCGATAAGCATGAGTTTGGTATTGTATTTTGAAATGATATTTCAGGTTACATTGTATTCATTGAAATTTGTTTAAAGCCTCTAAAGCTAATGAGTTATTTTCCTTTTGTTATACATTTTATTTTCTCTCAATTATAAATGATAATATTTTCTTTTAAACATGTTACATGAAGGGTATGATGCTGAATTGGTTGAGAAATATGCTGAGGACATTTCCTTCCACCCGATTTTATGGTCAGCCTGCTCTAATGCAATTGGAGGACATTTCTATATGGCCCTAGTTTGGTAGTCTTACTATTTTTTAATTATTTTTTTTTAGAGTACATTTGGAGTTGTCTTATTTGGTTTTATAGTTGAATTATTGGATCTATATAACTTGTAAGATCTTATAATTTTTTATTAGATTGTGTTAAGAATTTAAGACTAGATTATATCATGATGGCTCAATGTATTGTGGACTATGTTTGTTTTGTGAATAATTGTGGACTATGTTTTGTACTAAGTACCACACAAGTTTAATGTTTAAATTTTATTAAAAATGATTAATATTTAAATTAATACTCTTTTCCGATGAGAAATACTTACTACTACGGATAAAGCTTTTTATAGACAAAATTCTTATAAATAAAGATTATTTATTGACACTCATCTACTCATCACCGATGGGAAAAATACTCAATTTTAACAGAATTTTCCTAAACAAATATTCTTTACAAACGGACAACTACTCATCACCAATGGAGCAATACTAATTACCGTCGGAATTTTCTAAACTAATACTCTTTACCAATGGAAAAAATTACTCTTTCTTGACCATGAAATGCTCATTACTAATGGAATTCTTATACACTAATGGTCACTTTTGATGGAAAAAATGCTCTTTGCCGAAGGACAAATATAATTACCAATGGAAGTCTTATAAACTAATGCTCATTTCTAATGGAGAAAATACTTATGCCGACATGAAAATCTTATTAACCTACAAAAGTCTTATAAATTAATAATCACTTCCGATGGAGAAAAAGACTCTTTGCCAATGAAAATGTAGTCGTTACCAACGGACTTCTCATAATTTAATACTCTATGCCAATGGAAAATACTTATCACTGATAGAATTCCTACAAACTAAAACTTTTTACAGACAAAAAAAAAGTGCCCTTTGGCAACCTAATTGTGATCATTGTCCCCAAAAATTTAGAATAGAATAATTTTAATTGATATTTTTCAAAAATTAATTACTGATAGAAGTAAAATTGTCATCGACAAAAATTTTGTTGGTGATGGTTTTTTGTTTAACTACTAAATTTATTATTACCAACTCGCTAGCTTCTGACAGAATTTCCGTCAATATTTACTTTCATCGATAGAATACCCATCTTTACTGAGGGAAGCTCCCATCGATAATGAATTGTTCTCTTGTAGTGTTTCATTATTCATGAGTTTAAGAAAATTAATCTCATTGAGTGAAAATTATACTTATTAAATATGCGACAATGAGTAGGTATCTTAATGATGTGCTTTAAGCTATTTAAGATATCAGAGATATATTTGTTAAATAACCAAGCACATCACTGCATCTAGATATAAAATTCAACCTAAATTACTATTCTTTATTCAAGGTGTTATGTATTTTTCCCCATTTTCATCATCTTGCTAAGATTCCCATACACTATAAGTACTATCTAATTAACTTTTAGTATACACTAATTTAATTAATTTGTTGATGGATATTGATGCAAGGGTTGGAAATGATCTACTTGATGCAATTTGACTAGAATAATCCCCATAAAGGCTATATCTTCTTGTTGAAATTGCTTGGGAAACAAAAAAATAGCGGAAGCATACTTGCAATTGAATTCATTAATGCAAACGATCGGGTCTTGTGAATCTTCTAACTGATCGACAAAGATAGAAAGATGGGAACCCTAATTGAGGGAAAACCCTAATTCTGAATCTCAATTGATTCCTCACTCAACTAAGGACCACACCCTATTTACAAAAAAAATATATGGAGTTAATTACAAGTCTGCCCATCATAGACTTGACAATTTTACCCCCAAGGGTTCTACACATTGTTATATAAATCCACACATCTAATTTAGATAATTAGGACTCCATCTAAATTTTTTTTTATCACTACAGTTAAGTTCTTTAAATTCAAATATGGTGATATATATACACAATTATTAATATAATTTGTATACATCTACACAACTTAATGCATATATATTGTTAATCCTTGTGCAATGTGCAGTCCATAACCCAACAATCTCCCACTTGGACTACACAATCATACACCTTAAGGAAATCAAAACTATGTATAAGTTACCATCAACAACCAAAATGTGCATACAACTGAAAAATCATCCAAATTAATCTCACCCATTAGCTTCATCTATTTATAAAACATAGGGGCAGTCGTCTCTAGGACAACGCAACTAAACCCACAATGATTACATATACCAACTTAGCTAACAACATAGATCAAGTACGGATATGTAGTATAGAAATTACAAGCCAATGTGATTTACACTTGTCTATTTCCAATTGGTCTAACTTTAAAATCTTTATGAGATTATAGTTCAAAGTTAAATGATGTATAAACAAAAAATTTCATAAAATATATTAAAAAATGTCATGACATTAATATAAGTATCAAGCTAACTAAATATAAACTCCCACTAATCAAAAGCTAGGTAGACAAAACCGGACCGGACCGGACCGGCCGGTCTGGTTCATCTCAGAAACCGGGGAGAGGAAAACCCGCCCATGAACCGGGAGAACTGGCCGGTTCAACTGGGAACCGGATGAACCGGGCCGGTTCTTCCGGTTTTAAGACTTAATTAAAAAAATTAAAATAAACTTAATAAACCAGCCTAATATCTTATATATCTATAGTATTATGGATTTATGATAATCTAATTAATAATTATCTTATGATTATTGATTAATGAGTCTTATCAACTTATCTTTTATCAACTTATTAGTTATTAACTTATTATTCAAACCTTCAAGGAGCTTCACCCGTGAGCAGCTAGGTCTCCCGTCTCCGTGGCAGCCTCTTCACCCAAAACAACATCTCCTGATCTTCCTCGCCGGTCAAGCAGCGGCACCGCCCGGATTTTCCTCTTGTTAAGCACCGGCAAGGAGCTCCACCCGTGAGTAACTAGGTCTCTATCACCAGCGGCAGCCTCTTTACCCAAAATACCATCTAATAATTATCTTATGATTATTGATTAATGCTTCTTATCAACTTATCTTTGATCAACTTATTAGTTATTAACTTATTATTCTTATCATGTTTGTTGCATAGTATTATCTAAATGTATTTTTGTTGAGAATTATGAGCTCATTTTATTTGGAATTTCATATGGATTTAATTTTATGGATTTGATTTCAATGTTTGACTAACTTGATGAGATTAATATTATTTAGTGTTTCATATAAATTTAGTTTAATTAAATGTTGTGTTTTGAATATGGAATCAGTACTTGTTTTGTTTCACAGGTTGTGTATTTGATTTGAAAATTAATATAGGATGTGTATTTGTCATATTTGATTTAAAAATTAATATAATATTTAATGTATTTTATTTTATATTTTTATTTATTAAATCCGGTTCGACCCGGTTCAACCGCGGTTGGACCTCTTGACCCTTGAACCTTGGCCTTCTCCGGTTCGAAGGTCCGGTCCGGTTTTGACTACCTAGATCAAAAGTGTCTCTACTAACGACACTATATGAGGAACATGTTCATGAAAAACCATAGGCACTAATGTTAGCATATCCATAACCATGGAGTTTGTCCCTATAAGCCCAATACTAACAAAACCGCTCTAAACTCTTTCTCTTCTTCTATAAGCTTGAAGATGGCAAATTAGCAAATTAACACTCTTAACCTTACATTGTTTCATCCAGCCTTTATTTATACTAAATGTGAGATGAATTCGTTCAATATCCATTTTCCTTTTGATAGTTATAGCTTACTTCAAACTGACTGAATCGAGGAGGGAGGTAAATCAACACTAGATACACCAAAACATCTATTCGCAGCTCAATTTTCAAACCTTTCAATTTTCCACCTAAATGAAGCATATAGAGAATGCCTTCCCATATGTACTCATCACATTTATACCTCATAGAGACTGGCTTCTTGGGGCAACACTAGTTTCTACCTCATCACTTCTTACGAAGCATTCTTCCAAGGTGTTGAGAACTACTTGACATCCTTTTTCTCAGATATAGTATCCAGAAAAGCCTATATGAAACTGTATTCTTTATAATCATTAGACCTATAGGGTTAGATCACTCTCGCCTCTCAAAGACTCTCCTATCCTGAATGGAGCCTTGATATGTCAAAGGCACAAACTACGGTTCCCTTAACGCATATTCTACATCTATACATCCCAAAACAAGTGTTACTTTATTTTTCCAAGTCTTGAAGTTTGTCTCGTTAACTATGGGAATGCCATTGAGTGTAGCAAACATATTGCCATCACTCATGATGTCAACTATATAGAGCGCAATCAAGAATAATTAGGTCACAATTAAATAACCACAAAGCTAATAATCAAACATACAAATAACGTCAACCCATCTTCAAGTTAATCGATGTAATATCAAACCTAGTCTTTGGACAGAGGTTCAACTCACTAGGGACTAATTTGTTGTAGCATTCAAGTTTCACAGCAATATCCAGTCAAGCACAAAGCCTTCTTTTTGGTTGACTAAGTACTCACAACATAAACTTTAAAGCTCTAAGTACTCACAACATAAACTTTAAAGCTGTCAAAAATTATTACCACATGTGTAAACAAATCTTTACCAGACAATAGTCTTCCTTTGTCGAGACGTGTTGCTTACATGAGAATAAGCATGCACTAGCTAACACCATGAATATTATTTACAAACAAAATGTTTCCACATCAAAGGCTACTTTGGTGATGATTCTACTTCTACCAATCACACTTTGGTGATGATGTTTCTTCTACCAATTATAGCATATAACCAAGCAAGCTTATAACAAGCAACTTTAAGTTATTAGTTTTCCCAATGATTATTAAAAAAATGACTTTACAATCATGCATTATAACCACAACCATGATAACGTCAAAATTGTTGACAACAATTAAACAGTATCATTAAATTGTCAAATTATACATAAAATTCAAAAAATCATCTGAGCACAATAAACTAACTTAAAAACCAACTAATATAATATAAATCCTTTATTATGCAACTTAATCCTTTAGATAAAAGAATGTAAAACCAAATTAATATATGTATACATAGACTGCATATTATTGTTAAATATATAAAATAATTTGCATAATAAATTAATGGACTATTTTTGAAAACTGTGTCGACAACTGTGCATGTGTCTTAGGAGGCTAAAATTAGATTTAACATATATAGGGAGGAAGGGTTATATGAAATGGTGACGCCACGTCAGATTATATCCCCTTCCAATTAAAAATCACCACGTCAGACCGATTACATTTCTCACGTCATTCTTTTCTCTATAAACTTCAAATTTAAATTATATAAATCTCTAAAAATTTAAAAATTATAAAACATTATAGAACCCTACCTAAAACCCTAAAGTTTTAAACCCAAATACTATAAAACATATACCCTAAATTCTAGAGACCTAAACCCTAAACCTTAAATTCTAAATCCTAAATCCTAAGCCTGAAACCCTAAATAGTAAACCACAAACGCCCAAGGGTTTAGAGAGGGAGTTGCTGGTTTATAGTTTATAGGTTTAGATAATAAAGAGAAATTAATTTTTTTAAAAAGAAAGAGAGAAAAAGTTATGATGTGGCAACTTCTGATTTGAGGGGGATAAAATCCGACATGGTGTCACAATTTCATTGAATCTTAATTCATATATGGATGGGAAGACTTCTCTGGAGACAAAAATTAAAATTTAACATATATAGATATTAAATTAATTGAGAGCCCACCAAATGCATTATAATGAGAGCAAAAGTACTATATATAATTATATATACATATATGTATATATTAATCAATAAATTCAAGATCTAATAAAATAAATCTCAAATAACTCCAAATCAAGATCTCTCTGATATCACTTGATGGGATTTGATAGGAATAATCCCCATAAAAGTTGGGATATTTTTGTTCAAATTACTTGGAAAATAAGAAAAATAGTGGAAGGGTACGTACACTTAGTTTCAATTCACATGCAGATAGGGAAAATTTTGAATCTCAATTTATTGCATGCTCATTTAGGGACCACACTCTATTTATAAAAAAAAATATAAGCTAATTGCAAATTTTCCCACCAAATGCATTATAATGAGAGCAAAAGTACTATATATAATTATATATACATATATGTATATCTTAATCAATAAATTCAAGATCTAATAAAATAAATCTCAAATAAGTCCAAAACAAGATCTCTCTGATATCACTTGATGGAATTTGATAGGAATAATCCCCATAAAAGTTGGGATATTTTTTTTTCTAATTTCTTTGAAAAGCTGAAAGAGTTCATTTCTCCATAGTCCATCCCAACAGCCCTCTCTTGAGCCAAACTCCATCAAACTCCGGTGATGCTCCAGTAACTCCACCAACCTCTTGCTTGCTCCGTTGATGCTCCGATGACTCCACCAATCTCTCAAAGACATTAGATATGCATGAGGTTTACTTAGATTATGTTTGAGAGATTTCTTGAATGATTTGTAATCTTGTACTCATGCTTTGAAAATCTTGGTAATAGACTCACAATTTTTACGTATTTTCTTTTTTCTTTTTTGTTTTAGAACTCCATACTCTTGATCTCTTGATAAGAAGCTTGGTAGTTGTTCACTTTATTAGATTAAGGTCAATAATAATTTTTTTAAAGAATTAGTGAATTACTTGACAAAAAATTTATTCAATTTTGAATTATCAGCATGAATAGATGCATGATACATGACGAGGATTATCAGTATCTATGACATAGGAATTAGAAAGGCTTAATGATACATGCATCCCATCTATCTATTATACCAAGCAGAAAAAATACAGAAAAAATTAATCTCTAACTAAAGTGCCTAAAAAAAATTTCTTCCAGGGGTGGCTATCCCTTGAAAATAGATTGTCAAGCAAGCGATGCAAGCGATGCAAGCGATGCAAGCAATGGATTGCTGCGCAAATATTAGACTTGTTTATTTGGTTGCATATAGATTATAGAGTGGGAATTTTCATTTGGTATATTAATTAATTTTCTATAATTTGGCTTCTCCTCATATTTATAACATATCATCTTTGTTGGTTCTAGAAAGGGGTGAACATCTAAAAAGATGCTTTTGTTAGTCTAATTTTGCTCACGACATATGGTAAGTTGGTAACATTTTTATTTTTCATTGATTATTTTTCTTTTAAAAAAATTTATGAGTATATAACATGCAAAATATATATTGGAGATTACATATTTCATAAACATATATCACAATAGAGATCACACCTATAAATTGACAACATATATTATTGATTTTACTTTGTGTTGGATCTAAAGGCCTGCAATACACAATCATCTAGTTGTTCAAGTGGTAATGTTCATTTGAAGACTGATCCTGGTTGGGAACATTTCAATGTGTCTAATAATGCTCAAGAAAAAAAGATTTTCTCATTCCTTTATTGTGGATCAAGATATCAAGGTGGTGGAATTAATTGAATAAAGTATCACCTAGCTTGCATTCGGGGAAATATAGCAGCTTGTAAAAAAGTTCCCAATGATGTTCGCAAACAAAACAAAAGAAGAAGAATTCACTTGAAGATGCATATGAAGAAGTTGAAAAGGATGATGTTCAAGAGTTTAATCCTCCAATGAAGTTACAACAAAAGACAACAATAATAGAAAAATATTTGGGAAAAAGGAAGGCTAAGGATTCCATTGGATTTGGATATAGAGGCCCATCTTATAATGATATGAGGATTCATTTACTAAAGAATTGTAAATAGGAATGCCAGTTGCTTGTTGATAACTTTAGAAGCAATTGGGTTAGTTCTGGATGCATGATTATGGGTGATGGTTGGACTGATCAAAGAAAAAGAACTTTGATCAATTTTCTAGTGTATTTTCCGAATATCATATCCTTCATATAATTTGTTGATGCATTAGATATCATTAAGGATGCTACAAATTTGATGAATTTGTTTTGGTGACATGTAATGCTAGTTTTTATGTTACTGCATGTATGTGATTTTAAATATTTTAGCTTGATTGCTATTTTATTAGTGATAGATTTATATATTATTTACTTGACCATGCTTCTTTGTAACCTACTTTGATATATTTTGTTATCATTGCAGGAAGACAATTGTATGAAAAATATAATCACATTTATTGGTCTCCTTGTGAGGCACATTGCCTAAATTTGATCTTGAGAGATATTGGGAAGATGGATCATATGGTTGACCTTGCCTCACAGGTCTCTAGGGTAACCATTTTTATGTACAACCATATTTATATGTTGATTTGGTTATGAAAAAAGGTTGGGTTGGAAAGAAATTGTGCTCTCCGGAGCAACTATTTTCACTACTGTTTTTATCACTCTAAAAAGCATTTATGACCACAAACATGATTTTAAAGATTTAATGATAGACAAATACTATAATTTTCATAGATTGTCCAAATCTGCAATGAAAAAATTGGTTAGTTCAATTATTTTGGACAACAAATTTTGGGAAAATTACTTGTTGATGGTGAAAATAACACCTCCAATAATTAAGCTACTTCGTGTTGTAGATGCTGATGGGAAACCCTCTCTTGGTTATGTTTATGAGGAGATTTTTAGAATTCATAAAGGAATTATGTCTATCTTTGGGGACAATCAAAGGTTGAATGATCCTTATATCAAAATTATTGATGAAATATGGGATAAGCATTTGTGGCGCAACATTCATGAGGCCGCCTATTTTCTCAACCCTGCATTTTTATATGATGAATGCACATTTGTGAAAATCCAGAAGTAATGCAAGGCCTATTAGATTTGTTAGAGCAAAGAAGCATATGTAACAATAGTGAGAAGGCAATGAAGGAGATCAAAATATATTGAGATCAATTAGGGAGTTTTAGTCGTGAATCAGCTTTCCCATCATCTAAAAATATGCAACTAGGTTAGTTTTACAATCCAAATTGTATAGTATTAAATATTAATTTAACTCATATCTCGTTATTTACTAATGCATTTTAAACTTTTAGTACCTTTTGTAGATAAATGGTGGGAATTATTTGGAGATAGTACGCTTCACTTGCAAAAGTAGCTATTTGACTCCCTAGTCAAACTGCTTCTTCATCAGGATGTAAGCATAATTGGAATCTTTTTGAGTGCATCCACACTAAA
The DNA here is from genome assembly GCF_009730915.1 of Dioscorea cayenensis subsp. rotundata. Classification (NCBI taxonomy): domain Eukaryota; kingdom Viridiplantae; phylum Streptophyta; class Magnoliopsida; order Dioscoreales; family Dioscoreaceae; genus Dioscorea; species Dioscorea cayenensis. The sequence goes on from NW_024088285.1 coordinate 10,017, forward strand.
CAAAGGAACAAATTGGAGAATCAAAGGTTAAATGACCTTGTGTATGTGACTTATAACTTGCATTTACGACAAAGGTATTACAAATTCTCATTTATAATTTTATTTATTATATTTTAAAATTCACATAAACATCAATACAATAAACGTATCTATGATCTAGTCAATTTTGATTGTATCAATAAGACGGTTTTTTGGGTAGCAGAAGATGAATGTCCTCTTGAACTTGATTATGATGAAATCATAGATGATAGTGTTTATGGAGATGATGCTATTCCTATATTTGATGATTGCCACGGTCAAGGTTAGCAAAAGTTTTAATATTAAATGTATAGTTAATAACTTAATAATGAAATTTTATTTCTCATAAAAATACATGATTTTTAATAGAATGACTTTTATTTTGTTTATTAGATGATGTGGATATCGAAGAAGTAAATCTTCAAGATTTTGGTGATGTTGCTGGTGATGTTGGTGGTAATGCAAGATTTGAGAAAAAATTTGATGGAAATAATGATATTAATTTGAGTTTTGATCCAAGTTCATTGGACCTAACATATGTTAGTTGTATTTGTCTATTTGATTACTTGAATAAATCTTTTGATTATGTATTTGTGACTATTTTTTTATACTTGGTATGTGCTTGTTTTGAGAGTGAAATTAAACTTGATCTTGTGTTGATGTTAGTTGTATTTGAATACTTGGGTAATTGTTGTTATCTTTGGATTATGTATTTGTGACTATTTTGTTATGGTTCTTTCTTGGTATATATTTGTTTTGAGTGTGGAATTAAACGGTATCTCTTATTGATGTTAATTATATGTGAATACTTTAGTTGAGTAGTTCTGGTTATCTTTTGATTATATAATTTTAATTATTTTGTATTGAATTTTGATTGGTATGTGTTTGTTTGGCTATGAAATTAAGCTTTAGATCATGTACTTATTGTTATTTTTTTTATAATGGTTACTTTGGGTATGTATTTTTGATTATTTTGTTAGGTTGATGTGTGCTTGTTATATTTTGATGATGGTTGCTTTGAGTGTGTATTTTTGATTATTTTGTTAGGTTGATGTGTACTTGTTACTTTTTAGTGATTGTTGCTTTGAGTATGTATTTTTGATTATTTTGATAGGTTGATGTGTGCTTCTTATGACTTATGAGTATGGAATGAATTTAAGTATTAAATTTAAGTACTTTGTGTTTATTTATATTATAATTATGGTTTTTAATATTATATTTGTGATAAGCGCTATATCATACGTATCTTATTGATTATTTTTTGCACTTCAGTGATCTTCAAGAGTATTTTTATGGATGATTTGGTACTTAGTTTTTCCATTTAAACTTTTAGGGCAAAAGAAGCACAACTCAAGCCAAAGTACGAAATTGGGAGCGAAACGGGGCCGAAAACAACATTTAGAAAAATACATGGGCACGGTACAAGCCCATGTATTCTTCAGAGTATCAGTAATACTGAGCATCCAGAGAAATACACGACCCATGCATATGGCTGTGTACATGACCATGCACTCCACAGTCTAAGAACACGGTCGTGTATATGATGTTCAAGCCTGTGTGCATCCTTGAATCTAAAGAATATAGTCCAAAGGAGAACACAGGCTAAAGCAAAACACACGCTAGTGCATCTCAAGAGCTGAGAAGTAGAATCATCCAGAGATATACACAGTCAGATGAAGAGATACACGATTGTGTACACTCGGCCATGTACACCAAGAATTTTAGTTTTGAGCTATTTAGAGATCCACACGGGCAAAGTACACACCCGTGTACTTGGCCGTGTATTTACCCGATTCTTTGGGATATAAATAGAAAGCTGAAAAGGTTATTGAGAGCCATATTATGGGAAAGGGACTTTTGGATGAATCAAAAGAAAGAAGGAGGAGTTCTAAGGAGTCACCGGAGTAATGATCCAAGGCGACAACATCGGCTCACATCGATTCTTACTTTGAAGACATTGAGAGGGGGTTTTTCTTCCATGAATATTATTCTTGGGTTTTATTTCCATTGCTTTGAGATGAACATAAACCTCATGGAAGGGTAACTTCCTTGGGTGCTCGGATTTGATTTTGCTTAGGCTAACTTTATTTTGATATTGCTTTTAATACAGATTTCCTTCAGATTGTTGGGCTCATCTATGTCTTAATATTGTTGATTTAATGTAACAAGAGTGGTTATTTCATTTTGATTGCTTGATTGAGATCGAGAGATTCATCGCATGAGATCATCATTAAATGAAGGGAATCAAGAGTGCACATTAGAGATAGGACACTTATGATTTTTCCAATTAGAGTCATGTAGTGAGAGCTCCGATTTCTATTAGGAATTTCCTAGATCTCTATGAAATAATATGAAAATAGAATTAGAAGAGATTCAATTCTACCGTAGAATGGGATTAGGTATTGGGCCGACTCAAGAGAGCACCTGGTACATTTTTGAAATCTTTCAATCCAACAATACTAGGGTTTGATCTATATTTAATTGCATTTCTCCAATTCTAAATTCTCAAGTGAAATCTTGTCTAGACACCTTCTTCTTCTATTGATTACTCACTTCCTAGACTCGTGATTTTAGTCAATTTCATTCTTAGATTTTAATTTATTTGACATCCATTGAAACTTTGGTCTTTGCTAGATAATGAGGTTAAAGCTAATACTAGTACTATTTTGTCATGTGCGTTAGCATGACATAGCTCATATCAAGTTTTTGGCACCGTTGAAGGGGACGAAATTTATTAGGAACACTCTTATTTGTTAGACTAGATTTTTTTAAATTTTATTTATTAGCATTTCCAAAAATTTTCTTTATCTTTGCTATTTGTGTTGTGTTTGATGATTTGATATTGATCTTGTTTCACTTGATTTACTTTTAGGAGATTGTGCATGATTCGATCTAGCACATCAAAACCCATCAAGCAAGATCTAGAAATTAAGAGAACATTCCAGAGAAGAGTGAGATAGTTGGTACAAGAATTTGATAGTAAAGAATCGGTAGCAATGGCCAGACAAGAGGGCAACCTAGAACATTGGCCGATTATGCTAGACCTACTTTGGAAGGTGCCCAATCGAGTATAGTGCGACCTTTGATAATGGCAAATATATTTGGGCTCAAGCAGGCTTTCATTCAAATGGTTCAACAATTATGTTCTTTCCATGGATTATCGAACGAGGGCTCCAATGCTTATCTTACCATTTTCCTTGAAGTGTGTGACATGTTAAAGCTTAGTGGAGTCTCTAATGATGCCATTTAATTAAGAGTCTTTCCCTTTTCATTGAATTTAAGAGCCAAGGAATGGTTGCAAACTTTGGCTAGGGCCTACTTGGGATCAACTTGCCAAGTTGTTCTTGACTAGATACTTTCCACCGAGGCAGACCACCAAGCTTCAACATGATATTGCTTCCTTCACACAATAAGACGGCGAGACACTTTATGAGGAATGGGAACGCTACAAGGATTTGTTGAGGCGTTGCCCACAACATGGTTTGCTAGGATGGATGGAAGTGCAAGCATTCTATCAAGTGTCTGTCAAATGATTGATGCAACAACTAGAGGGGAAATAGGAACAAGACACTAGAAGAGGCAAGACAACTTTATGATGATATGGTAATGAATAATTTTCAGTGGACTTGTAGAGGCAAGACAGTGAAAGCAGCAGGGGCTTTGAAATAAATGCGGTAACGACTTTAGCTGCACAAGTTGAGTCATTGAGTAAGAAGATAGATGGGATGATGGCACCGAGAGCGGCAACCGTTATGGTTTGTGAGACTTGTAGTGGTAGGTACCCCACCAATGATTGTCCCATTGTTAATGCATTTTCATGGCAACATGAGCAGGTTGATTTTGTGAGTGGTATGTTTGAAATCAATGGTGGTCAATTGTTAATGCATCTTCAGGGCAACATTGATCACTCAGCTTTAATTTGAATCAAATTAGCCACTTACTTTTAATTTGTTATCACCGAAAGATCACCGGTATGTTTCCCACCCTCATCGCTAATGTGGTTACTGGAGAAGCCTAGTCAACATCTTGATTCATCTCCAAATCACTTAAGTCACTCCACGGTGGATAGAGCCTACTACATGGAGAAGAAGCCATCCACATCAGCCATCTTCTTCTTTAGTTGTCACGACAGATGGCAACATCTTTGGGGGTTCTAAAAAAGCAAAAAAAAAAAAAGTTGAGATCACCGTTCAGCAGAGGAAGAAGGTTGAGATCAAAGCAAAACTGAAGAGGTTGGCAGTGAGAAGAGGATGTGGTGGTGTCACCATCATCAATGACGAAGGAGGAGGAGCCACAATCACTGTGGTAGTTATTGGCGGAGGCATCTGATAAGTGTTTGTGTATTAGTAATACGAAATATTCTTTTCTTACAATGAGCATTACTTTTCTCAGATTTTATCGCTAATACATGTGTATTTTTGTTCTTTTGTACATATAGGGTTGTGGAGATGAGTATTGAAGAAAGAAGCCAAAGTAGATCATGGAGGCACTTTGTTGATGAAATCTTGGAGTGAACAAACGTGAAGACACAAGTTGTGATTTAAGACACAGGAGTGTGTGCCAACCTCCATTATTATCAAGCTAATGCATGTTTTGGAGGGGCATAAAGGCAGTCATATTTGCGTGTTCTAACATGTGCAAAGCTAGCAAGATCGTCATCAAATGTGATTGTTATAGAGGAAGCAACGTGATTTACCACATGAATGTGTGCCCATTCATGTGGCCTCGATAAAGAGTGTGGATTCGGGAGCATTTTGGCAGAGTACTATAGCAATTTAATGTAGCAAATTACTTCTCACAGGCCGCAGAAAACTGAATCTCTAGAAATTCACACGGGCGTGTGGAAGCCCGTGTGGATGCCGGATTCCAGCCTATTTAAAGCCGCGATTTCAACTGATTTGGGGATCCTTCTTTCCATCCTTTCTTCATCTATTTACCATCTTTGGAGGTGCTTGCGGCTAGGCTTTAGAGAGGCTTTGGCAAGGTTTTTGGAGTAGTTCTATGGCCTTTAACACCACGTTCCTTCGGAAGAGAGTTATTAGGGGATCTTTCGTCAGCATTAATTTGGCGAGGTGTGCCCTAGGCTTGATGAGGGAACCTTTAAAGAAGACGAGACTACTCCACAAGACCATCGACACGAACACCTAGGGGGTTTTATTTATGGATTGCATATTTTTACTTTTGATTTCATTATTGATTGTATTGTTCTCTATGGAGAGCTAAACCCCTAGATGGTACTTGGACTTGTAAACCCTAGGATGTTATTATTTCATTGACCTTTTATTATACTTTCTTTAATTGATGTCTTTAATTGAGTTCCAATCTTGAATGCTTGTTGAATTGATTTTCCCTTAGAGTGATACTAGGGTTGAGAATCCATCTTGGTAACCTTTGAGGATGAGTGACACACCATGAGGGTAAGACAATGCTAGATTGGAGAGGGTTAAGAAAGTAAGTCGAGAGGTAGCAGAACGTCCCTTTTCCCCTTTGGTGTGATTTATCCTACCTCCACGTTCCAAGAGTTCTTTGCAGTCATAATAGAGTGAAGTGCTAAGAGACAAACTCCGCTGGGGCTTAGTTGCTTGAGCAACAGAGTGAAGCGTTGACGTAATCCTTAGTATTTGGGGCTTAATTGTGAATAATGGTCTTTCGCCTGGACCAAAGGGTTATATCTATATTAGAGAATAGGGTTTATCACTTGGAGTCCGTAGAGCTTTATGCAACTTTGCATAGTGTGAGGTGTTGAGACTGTGTGATTTCTCCACCGGGATATAGTGTAGAGTTAGTCACGGTTGACTTTAGGTTTGGGACCGTGTATTTTAGGATTTTCATGACTAATGAAGCATCAATTAGGAGACATAATGATTAGTCTTGCACTTGAAGAAATTGTCCTAGGGGAAGCAATGTCCGGGTGCCCCACTTTCTATCGATTTCCTTTCCTCTCATTTTTATAGTGTCTCTCTTTCGTCTTCTTTCTTTATTTTCATTTCCATTGACTTTGTGCACACCATTATCAATCCATCTTTATTCTAGTTAAATAGCAATCTTGGTGTTTCTGATCACTATTCCCTGTGGATACGACTACCCACTCACTAGGGTATTATTACTTCGACAAATCCGTGCACTTGCGGTTCACATGCAAAAGGGTGTTGTCAGCATCAGTAGGGGGAGTGTGAGTTAGAAGAAAGGATGGTGGCCGGAGAAGAGAGGATGGTGGCCGGAGAATATGATCTATTAAATCAAGAGGACCTAGGAGTTGATCCTAAGCAAATTAAATGAAGACTTTAATCTCAAGAGATGTAATAATCTGAGAGAGTTGATTATTAGGAAATTAAATGTTAATGATTTAGATTTCATTCTCAACAAATATAATCAAATGAGAGACTCTACCTAAACCAATCCATTTATTTTCCATCAAAATTGTCCACCAACTGTAATCCTAGGAATTTTTTTCTATTGCATGTGTGTTACCATTTAGTGCAAATTGCAATCACATTTGGTATTTCCAAATATATATAGCTAGCAAAACTTGTAGTTGATAGATATCTTACAACAAGTCATTGTGTGTGATTATTACATACAATGAGGTAAAAAGCAATTTTTTTTATTTTAGAATATAAGATTGTCTAGATAATCTGTTACAAATTACTTAACATATTAATTTGCCAAGCACCTCCATTAACATAGGAGTTTGTGTCTTAACATACAAAACATGTCAATACAATAGAAGGCATCATGCAAATTACTCAAAAAATTGACTACAAAATACATAATTAGTGTTTTATGCCCATTCCATAAAGATGCTGCAGTTATACTAGCAAAGGGGGAAAAACAAAAACATTCAAGGGCAATGGCTCACTGATCACCGTGAAGACATTCTTTAAATTGTTAATTAGGTCTTACTGGGGGAAGCCATACTCTCCTTCTCTTTACAACATCACCATCTTTGCTACTTTGTCTTTCTTTGTCTCTTTCATAAGCCTTGAACATTGGTGACCTTTTAGCATGTAGTGGAATTTTTTTGTCCCCTTTGTAGCATTCTTGTGCTTTTGCCCGCTTTGGTATTAATTTTTGGTCTTGTAGGAGTTGTTTGGTTGGATTGGCCTTGATCATGTGCATTTATAACCTATAGTGTTAACAAAAAACATAAATTAGTTCAAAGGAATGAGCAACCATTCTGAAAATTAATCATGTTCCTAATCAAAACTCACCTGTGGCATGGCTTCTTCAAATGCATTTTATGGCTGTGAGGTTAGTGAAGCATAGTGATCACCCAAGGCTAATGAGTTAACCTATGTCATGTTGACCATAAATGACTTACACATTGGATTGGAAAGTTGGTGGTTCAGTTTTTTTTTTTTAAAAAAAAAAGGTACATACCAATGTAAAATGCTCTTGAAGAACTTGGGAATCAATGATGTCCATAGGATTTTCCATTTGAGCTTCACTTGTCTCTATATTCTCCTGCCCACCCATACCTTCATTTTCTTTTGCATTGCACATTATAACAAATAATCAGTGGTATAACATGACAAATAAACCAATATTTTAAAGTAAAAAGGATCACAATTACCTATCCATGGTATCTTTTATTATGTCCTACATTCCCACAAATACTACATCTCATTGTAATTCCCTTTTTGCTGACTTTCCCATTGGTATACCCTTTACTATCTTCATTTGTTTCCCTCTCAGCAATATTTTCCTGCCCTTCTCTTGTTAATTGGATCAGGGGTAATCATGGGCCCTTGATTATTCTTTGGCCAAGAGTTGTTTCCATAGGTTGGTTCATTGTATGGCTGTATGTGTCAAGGTAGGTACTCACCTTATAGCAGTCATCCAAATAGGTCTCAGGTTTGTCCTTATTGTAATACATAGCTGAAATGGCATGACTGCAAGGAATGCTAGTCAATTGCCACCTTCTGTAAGAGCAACTCCTTTTTATCTTTATCAACTACATATTGCCCATCTTGTCCTAATACTTGGTACTGGGACCCCTTTGACCATGCTATTGTAAATAGAGAAAGCTCAACTCCTTGAATTTTTCTAACTTCTTCAATATCCTAGGGTAGTAGGTAGTTGTGATTTCTTTCATGAATTCCCTTCTTCTTTGTATTCTTATCATTAATTGGGTTCTAATTAACTCATTTGTAGTCACAATCCCCATGGTCCTAGCCTCTAGAATGTGACCATTAAAGCATTCACACATGTTGTTTAAAATGATATCACACTTGAATTTTGATTGAAAGTGTGATCTGCTCTAGTGTTGGTGGTCTATGTTTTTCATATACTGAAATGCATCTTGGGACAAGTCTTTCAATCTGGCCATAGCTTTCTCAAAAGCAAGGATGTATGTTGTTGTGGCACAACTCCAAAGATGGTCTTTAAGAACTTTCCCACTAAAGTTTTTTTCTAAAGTTGGTATGGATATCTTTGACACAAAATCTATGTTCACAATATGAGAAAAGTTCTTCAATGGCCAGATTTAGGCCCTAATTGTACGCAACACATACAACCACATTGAACATTTGTTTGGCAGACAGAAAGTTCAAGTGCAACAGATAAAAGGAATAAAACCAAATCAGTAAATTTGAAGCATACATGTAAAATAAATTAGCAGATAGAACAAATCATTTTTAATGAAATTATGAACATGCTCAGTAAAACATGAATGATAAAGTATAAATAACTTGCATGTATTTACATTTGCTTCCATATATACCATCCTTCCAAAATATCTAATGTTCATTTTACTTGGATCTGCAGATCTTCCTGATTATCATCATTTTATTGGGAAATTGAGGTTCATGGATGTGAATAGCTATAATTTTGAGACTAGAAAATTTTATTATAGGTGGTAGGATCTACAGGTTTTATATCATTCCTAGATCATCTCACATTAAAAGAGGACTTCTTAATGAAAATATGAACATGCTCAGAAAAACACAAAATAAGAAAGAGATACCTTGATCATTCCCAAATCATCTCACATTTACAGATCAGCATTGGGTTGATAGAACATATCATGCTTGGAAAAAAAACAACAATTTGACCAATTTACATATCAGCATTGGGTTGATAGAACATATCATGCTTGGAAAAAAAAACAACAATTTGACCAATTTACAGATCAACATTAGGTTGACAGAACATATCATGCTTGGAAAAAGATGCCTTGCTCATTAACAAAATAAATAACAAGAAGCCATCAAATTAGCCTTGCTCATCAACAATGATAAAGCAAGGTATCAACAAAAATAGTCTGCATTAGCCATCAATTAAATAACAGAACATATCATGCTTGGAAAAAAACAACAAGAAACATACATCATGCAATAGATCATTTTATTAAACTACCAACTACTCATAATTAAAAGCCATAACAACAATAATTACAAGCTCAACAAAACATAGGAAGCTAATTTATTGGGCTAGGTAGAAATTGTGGAGATGTTAAAAAATAAAAAATAAAAGGAAGCTCACATTCTGCCTACCACTCATGAAAGACTAGTGGAAGCTGTTTGTGACTTGCAAATCCTCTGCTAGAAGCTTCATAAACCACTTCCAATTGTCTTTATTTTCTTTGTTGACAGTTGCCAATGCAATGGGGTAGATACAATCATTTGCATCTATCCCCACTGTAGTTAATAGCTGCCCCCCATAAAGGCCTTTTAATAAACAGCCTTCAACTGAGATGATTTGCTAGCAGCCGGCAAGAAACCTTTCCTTGAGTGGTGCCAAGCAAACATACATTGCCTAGAACACCCTTGCATCACACCTGAATTTAATGGTTGAGCCAAGGTGGGTCTTCATCAGCTCCAATCTGTAGTCAAATAGCTTATACATTTGAGTCTCTTTATCACCATCTATAAGCCTATCAACATAACAACAAAAAAACAAAAACAAAAACTTAATCGGATCAATTAGACAATTATATAACAGAAATAAAATCAGTCATTAACCTACCTAAGTGCAATACACTTAGCTCTATATGCCTTCAACCTGCTAATGTCAATTTCTTGATTGGTCATTACTGCCTGAATAATACCTTGAATCTTCCAGGTAGGCCCCACTGTGAATTGCTCCAAGTAGGCCTTTGCTATCCACTTAGCATTTACATGTCTATTGATGTTACTACACTCATGATTTAAATTCCCTGATTTTATATGCATTGGGCTCCCATCTTTGATCATGGGTAAAGCCAAAGATAGAAAGGACAACCTTTCTTGCAATATACTTTGCACATTTTTTGATCATTTGGATTGAAATTTAGCACATACCTATTTTTAATCCCATAATTTCTTACTGCCTCTTTGAATTAATTGAAGCTACTAAACTTTATTCTAATTTTAAAATTAGGGCTCCTTATATCACAAAGTTAATTAAATTTAGAGTACTTGGGCTTATTAGTGCAAAGTTTATCCGCATTAGTTGAGGAACAAGATTGTAACTCATCAGATCTTGCATACTCTAAGTCCAATCTAGCATCACTGCCAACTCTGTTATGTTCTCCATTCACAGCTATAATAGCCTAGGATTTTCAGTAGTGTCTATGGCTTCTCCATAAGAATCAGGACTAAAGTTATATTCAGAGTCATGGAATTCAGATTTTGCTTCTCCTCGTAAGGGTTTCTTATGTTTACAATCAAGAATTAATGTGGATTCCAAATCACTTTCTTCCTTATGGATTTCTTTTGCATCCTATTCTTCAACATGGTCACTCCATCCCTTGTTAGTTTTTCTACTGGCTATACCTAGATTACTGCACCCAGCAGCTTTACTAGAAGCTACACACTCGGCCATTCTCAAAGCATCTAAGTCAGTACTTATTTCTTTTACCTTTTGTTTTCACCACAAATTGTCAACCCACCAATACTACAACAATCAATAAGTAGGTTAAACTCCCTAGCCATACTTATCAACTCAATCCTTAAGATTTGATCAGCATAGCAATAATCCATGTAGCCCGCTGATCTTTCTATCCCACCATTGATGTAACCAATTCTTATGTGAACAAATAAGCATTGGGTACTAAAAATGAGTAACTGTTAATTCAATTCGATGACAAGGAAAGCAATAAACATTAAGCGCAAGCATGCACATGACATAGACAAAGTAAAATAATCATTATCTTGATCAACTATAATTTCCATAATGTTTTGTCTACATTCCAAAAATTGCTTGGTGGCATCTTTTATTAGTTTTCTATTGTTATGCTCACTAGGTTGCTGGGACTTTCTTCAAGTGTGCCAAAATGTTGTAGTTTGGCTTTTTCAAGGGTTTTTTGGGGGAGACATTCTCTTCTTCAATCATCTTCCCTTTATCTCGGTTATTTGAACTGGGAACCTGTCTAGGCTGAAGTGTCTTCCCAGTTCTAAGCTGCATCTGATGTACATGTTGTGGTGCCTCATCTTCCTCCTCAGGGAAATTTAGCTCATCTTCTGAATCATCATGAGCAACTATAGCATAACATTCGTCTTTTTCTTCAAAGTAATCCTCAATGAGTGTCAAATTTCCCAAAGAAACCTGTCCTTGCAACGGTTTTTGGAAAGCGTGACATTCTTCTATTGTGTCCTGTAAGCCGGTGATATTGGCAATAGTTTGGATGACTATCAAGATGCATCAGGCGCCGCCTTTTGGGTTTAGGCAAATCCAATCCATTTCCTATAGCTTGATCAAAAAGTTCTTTCCTTTTATCTTTCTGATAAATCTTTCTTTGGTATTTGTTGCTTTAGAAGGAGCTGGAGAATCCACGACTTCTGAAACAAAATTTTGTCCTGATGATTCTGGATGATATGTCCCAAATTCATCCCACTCAGCATCTTCAATATGTAACCTCCGTAGCATATTAGCTGACTCCTCTATCACCCTTTGAATGAAAGCAGGGATGTCTTCAGCAGGCATGACTTTCTTCAAGACCTTATATTTTGGGGTCTTCGGGGTGTAGTATGGTTCTTTAGACTTTACTTGCGGGTAGGGCTCCTCTATCACCCTTTGAATGAAAGCAGGGATGTCCTAAATGTTATCTTCTTTCTCTGCTTCTTACTGACATAGGGCCGACCATAACAATAATATGACTCTTCTGGCTCAGAGAAGCTGTCATATTCGTCATCATCTTCTGGGTTATATAGAGGTTCCCCTCCTGAAATAACCCTGCAAGTCTTCACTTGCACATCTTCTTCATTTTCATTTTTCTCAGTTAATTCCCTGAGTAATTCTTCAACTTCTTCGGGAAAATAATCTCTGAGGGTAATCAGAACTCTTTCCTTCTGCTCATATTCTTCAAGAGTCTCTATATACTCCTCAATAATGGATTTCTTGCGCTTTGATTGTTCGCGCTTTTGTTTTCTTTTCTTGTTCTTCTTCTTTGACTTTTTTATCTGGTGACCTTTATGAGGTTGCTGAGAGCGTTTCCAAATGATCCCTGGCAGTTCAGCTAACTTCTTCAACATCTTCATTGATCTTTTGGATATAAATACTTCCCATAACTCTTCTGGAACAACACAAAGTTTGTCATCTTTCTGTCGATGTAAATATGACTTTGTTACCAACCACTGTGACTTCCCCTTGGGATGACCCTTCTGGGTTTAGGGCAGTCACGTAGCGTATATGTTCAGCTGGTTGCTCGGACAAAACATTCTTTGAGAGTGTGATTTTATCCACTTGGTATTGTCGCTCGACCTAGTCCTTGAAAACATAACAATCTTCTATTGTATGTCCCAACACCCTATGATATGGACGATGAATGGGATGATCTGTCTTGCTTTTGCTCTTGTGTCTTTTGCATTCGGGAGGGCTGCAGACCCTCTCTCACGAGCATCTTTGAAGATTTTTATGTACTTTATCTCTCTACGAAAAGAATACTTCTTATTCATCCTATCCTTCAAGGAAGGAAGAGGTTTTGACTCATTGTCAGTAGCACCTAAACTAGGTACGTTAGCTTGTTCACGTTTATGGGACTCTGCTATGCCTTTCCCCTTCTCAATATTGAAGGTAGTAGCAGTGTACTTGATGCCTTCTGTTTTCTTGGATTTATCTTTGTCACTCCTTGAAGTGGTTTGGAAATTGGACAACACCTTCCGGTTGGTCCTTTCCAATTTTTTAGCTTGTGAGATTAAGCCTTGGAATGTAGTGATGCTAGATGTACTTAAGAAAGGTGACATCCAACTATCAATGTTCCCCAGCAATAAACCCACTGCCTGCTGCTGATCGAGTGGTTGTTCACATTTGATGCTCAAGTTTCTCCATCTCATAATGTAATCGACCACTTTTTCATCTTTGTTTTGGCGAGTGGCTACGACGTAAGCAATTATGATTTTGTCACTTATGCCCCCCAAACCGTGACTCAGAAATGCATCTTTTTAACTCTGCCATGTTTGAATCTACTCGGGTTGCGGTTTGCATACCATTCAAATGCTACTCCTACAAGACTTGCGAGAGCTCATCGAGGAGGAGTGATGGCTTCGCGACTTGTATCTCCACAAGCCGTGACAAAATGAGCCAAGTGTTGGTCAGGATTGCCAATCTCAGTAAATTGTTTGAATTTAGGAACATTATATCCCTTAGGGTAGGGCACCAAGTCGTGATAGCTGGGATAGGGCTTGTCTCCATCTGCCCTTGTCCCAATTCCTTTGGCTTGATTTAGTTCAGCAACTACCATTCGCTGTATCTCTTCCTGAGTCATTACAGCTGATTGTTCCTGAACAGGAGCATAAGAGGTTCCCCCATGTTCTGCTGGCCTGAAGGGTTCCTTTGGATGTGGTGTTGGACTTCTCGACCTCTGCACATTCTCCATAGGAAACCGTGGGGTTACCACTTGCTCAATTGGCCTCAGGGCTTCTCTCGGCTGTCGGGTTGGACTCCTCGATCTTCCTGGTTGTTCAGGTTGATTTTCCATGAGGGTTTTAATTTGTTTCTGCATTTGTAACATTGACCACATCAACATTACCATGTTGTCATTGAGTCTTTGATATTCAGTATCACGGTGTCCCTTTTGAGGAATAAAGATAGGTTCATCCTCTTCATCTTCATTTGGTTGCTGTACTTCTTTGTGTTTCCTTGGTACATGGACCGGTGGAAGGCTAGTCCCTATCCCTTGCTCCTCATGTGGTGGCACATGACTAGAACCTTCTTCTCCATTCAGGGAGTCTGCTGCTCTTCTACGGGATCTTGTAACAGGTCCCGGTTGTTCTTGTTCGGGTGCAGGATCTCCTCTTGCTTCAGTAATCATCCGACAAGTGTGTACTTCCACATCTGCATCAGAAATTTCTTCATCTTTCATTTCCTTCCTCCATTGAAATTTAGACTTGTTAACCTTGGGTTGATTTCTTGTAGGAGCTAAACGGTCAAACACCGTCTTCTGCACTGTTAAAATCAATTGCTTCTTCCTTTGATAGAATTCTTTTGGTCTTATCTTCTCTGACTGTAGTTTCCTTGATGCTGTGTAAGTCTTGTAAAGGTTCTGACCAAACGAATTCCAGTGGTAGGACTTTGGAGGTCTACCAACCTTGTTTTCACTCAGTTAGGGGCGCAGGTCTGCAGTGGTTGCGTTCTTCTTCACCAGGTTAAGTGGTTCAAATGAGTTATTGAAGGTACTCATTTGATCATTCTTATGTTCTTGGAAAGACACAAAATCCAACTTTTGTCTTGGGATTTTGACTTTCCTTTGTGTGAACCTTGAAAACACACTTTTCTTCTTTGGTGTGCCTTCATCAGATGATTGGAAAATTCTGCTTTCTCGTCCTTTTGCTGTAATGGTAAAGGCGGGTTCATCATCATCATCATCATTCATTACCCTTTTGGGGTGAGATAGCCTCTCAAATGCAGATACTCTTGGTGTTCCCCTGACAGGAGCATCCTTGCCAGTTGTAGGAACAATCGCATTGGGGCGACGACCTTTGGATGGAAGCCGCGGGACTGTCAGGTTCTCCTTCGAAGGTGCGGGTCTCCTTACGAATTGCACTGACTCTGATATAGTGCCAAAGGTCAGCTCAGCTCCTGCATCTCCAGTGTTGAAGGTGCAGTTAGGCAATTGAAACTCAGTTCCTTCGCCAAGGAAAATTGTGAGTTTCGGGCTTCCAGAGGTGGTTGACTTTATGAGTGCCATTTGTTCTTCGTTTTCTGCAAAATAAAAAGAAACATTATTAGATATCTTTCTTAGGATGTAGGAACAATGCCTTTACTTGTACTTTTACCTCAAAGATGGGAGGAGGAATGTGTCCCACCGGGCGTGCCAGAATTTGTGGGATCGAAAATACGCGTCTGACATCATGTTTGTAAAAAAAGACACTAGACGATATATCGAAGCACAAATATCGTATTTGTTTTTATGGGTTCTTTCATTCCTAATAGAGGCAAGCCTCTACTATTAATTACCCCAGATTAGAATCTTAGGAACCTCCGATTAATGGCAAAAGTACAAGTAAAAGAAAGAAAATTTGCAAATTCTAAATCCTGTTATTTTATTATATAAACAAATTTATTACATCACTTATATGTATATATATATTTTTATATCATCACAGCTACCTGTGCCTTGTCACTACGTTGCCTGCCGTTGCCTGTGCCTTGTTGCCATTTTGAGATGTATATCTCATTATTTCCTTAAAATTTTCTACTGCCTGTGCTTTTATCACCGCAATATATATCATTTTGAAACATCTTTCTCATAAATTATATCTCGTCTCCATCTTCCATATATTTTTTAAAAAAAAATCTGCCATTTCCTTGATCATTCTTGTTATTGCTTCAAGTAATCTTGTCATTGTTATCTTCGTCTTTATTTGCTGCATGCCCCCTTAGTTTTCTTCATAATTTGTATCATTGTAGTCAGCATTAAACCTTATGCTAATCGATACGATGAGGCTCTTTTTTGCATGTAAGTGAGTATATATGCATTTTATTATTCTTGATCGTGCATACCTCTCCATCTGTTATTCCATTAACTTTGAGGGTGTCCAAGACTTGTCTCACAGACTAGATATCTATGTATTACGGCTTCTATATTTGAAATGCTTTATTGAATGATTTAGATATTTTTATCTCAGGATCCCTTGGATAATACAAGAGGGTGGTCTTAGGTTCCTTCCAACACCTTAGCATCCTGTATAGGTTTCTAATAAATAAACATGCATGCACTTAAACATCCATGCCTTAAATTCAACGTGCATGGTGAGACTCCAAGTTTATCATTATCACCTCATGTGCAAAGGTAGGCCGATTATTTTTGTTTTTATTATTATTATCATTTGTTTTGGTGTCATGAGACAATAGCATGCTTCTTTTTTTTTTTTTTTTTTTGTTTTTTTTTTGTGTCATTTACTCTTACCGAAACATGAGCATGCCCGTTTTTTTTATGCATGCATGAGCCACGTAAAATTTTTTAACCCCATGCTCATCATTTAAATGGTGGATCCCACTTGAGTATATGCATGTATATGTATGCATATCATGAGTCCATAGGATGGATGGTTCTATTTTTAGATCATGGGCTTCTAAATGTATGAGCCTGCATGCACCCCATCATAAATTAATGCATATTTATGCAATATGATGGGCCCATGCCTTTCTAATGCATGCAATATGATTGGCCCATGCCTTTTTAATGCATGTCATGAGCTTGCATGTGAGACTATAATATGTTTTTTTCATTTTTTTATTCACTTTCATGTGGTGGGCTTTTATTATTATTATTTTTATTTAATTTTTTTTACGCGCGCCAGAATGCATACGTACATTTTTTCTTCATTTCGATAAGTATCTCTTGTGTAGTGGGAACCACCTGCTTTTCAAATTATTATTGTAATTTTTATTTTTTCTATTTTTTATCTTTATGACGCCGTGCAACATCACATTCTCAATTCTCCTGCATATTTTTCATTTTTAATTATTTTTATTTTTATTATTTTTTTATTTCATGCACATTTTTCTTATTCATTTTTATTTATTTGTTTTTATTATACTTTCATCTACGTGCGCATGCATGCATGCTTTCTTTTGCTACACATGATTTCTTGTGAATTTTCATGCGTGCGCCTCATCATTTATCATTTCATTTCCTTTCATTTTATTTATTTATTTATTTTTATTTATTTATTTATTTATTTATTTACTTATCAAAAATACACATAGATATCAAATGTGAATCTCTTCCCCAACAATATTTGCAATATTTGTGTGCAAATAAACAACATGAATAGCTACAATTCATACTGAATAATTTTCAGATAAATCAAACCATGCTAATTCCCTTTTTTTTTTTTACCATTTCTCATCAATCAACTGTCTAATCCTTTTGGCATCTTCCCACTTTCCAATATCTGAGTACATGTTAGAAAGCAGCACATAATAACTTGGGTTATCAGGATCCAACTTCATAAGCTGCTACTGCAGCAATTTCTGTGACTTTAGTATCAGTATCACCCTTTGCAGTAACTCTACACCAACTAAGAAGAGTGCCCCATACATGAAATCATTTGTTTGAGAGCATACATATCGCTTATAATGTTCGAACAATCATCTCATCGAGTTCGATTTGAGAAGCTCTTATTTTTATAGAACAACATTACGACCCTTTTCGAACCTTATCAAGTTCTATGCAACCCGATGATAATGCTTTTTCCATAATATATATAAAAAAATAAAAAAATCATCGACGTTTCAGACCCTCACGCATTTCACATACATATCTACAAGAGCATTTTTGAAGGCTTATTTCTGAATCAAAAAACCTCTTTGAATGCTAAAGCTATGCACTTGCTTGCCACAACGAAAAGAAACTGTGTTAGCACAAGCAAGCAAAACACTCAACAAAGTAACACCATCCGGACAAACACCAAAGTCTTGCATTTCAGCAAACGCATGAATGGCCTCAAAGAACATCCCATTTTTGCAGTAAACTGAAACCATAGCCCTCCACAACATCAAATCTTTCACATGCACCTGACAAAACAAGTGTTTAGCACCCCTCAAATTATACACAGCTGAATAAAACCCAATCAACGCAGTTGCCACACAAATTTCGGATTTAAAACCGGATTTAATCACAACACAATGAACTCCAAGCTTTATAGTTTCCGAACCATCACCTGTTATCACTCTGATAAGACATGAGATTTCAGAGGTTTTCAGCCTTAAACCTTCACAAACCATTGATTTAAACAATCCAAAGTTTCCTTCTCTCTGTCTTCTTGCCCCAACATCACTATAATGAGGAATAAGATTTCTTCAAGGCATTCTATCAAGCACTAGATGGGCATGAGATTTGAGTACAATGTTTTCTCCATCCATGGCCGAGACTTGAGAAACCAAGACACGAGCTGGTCGGGAGAAATTAGACTGCATAGTACTGAGAGGACGGTGGCGCTTGAAGACGGCATGAACGTGGCGGAGGAAATCGGGAGGAGAGAGAGAGAGTAACACAAACTAGTGCGAAGTTCTTGGTGATCTCAGCATCAAGGTCCGAGAGACCAGAAACATGCAGATCAACCTCCTGTGGGACACCATCACTATTCCCTCCTTTAAACATAGTTTTGTCACTGATCTTGTCGCAGTTCATGGGCCTCTATCCATCTCGTTCTTCTCAAACGACGCTGAAGATGAAGAAGAAACAACAGCATGAGCAACAGGCTGCAGGAGCGATGGTGGTTATCATTGTCCAAGTCTTTCTGGAGCCCTTTGCGGATTGGCATCATCTTCCAGTTCTCATTATTCTCGAAGCAGCAACAACAACGGCATGGTTAGCGGCATTATCTCAGCCACTCAACCATGCCGGTGACGGGCATAGCAGCAGGCAATCAAAGCCGTGACAGCAATACCAAAAGAGACGGGGACAACGGCAGCGGTGACAGTGATGACAACGACAATGATGAGCGGCGGCGACAGGCAACAAGGGCAGCATGATAACTGCAAGCTTAAGACATGATTGGCGGCGGCGGCATGCTTGGCGGCATTATTTCAGCCACTCAAGCATGCCGCGACGCTGAACGAGCAGCAGCGGCGATGAGCGGCAGTGGCGATGCGGCAGGCAACGCAACGATGACAAGCAACGAAGTTTTTTTTATATATATATATATATGTATGTATGAACACGGCATTATTTCTTCTCACTTTTTTTTCCATCTGATCTCTCCTTTTTCTTCAGCTTTTTTCTCTTTTTAAAAATTTTTCTCCGATCCTTATCATTATCCCCTCGATTCTCCTGTGAAATCCCCGCAGATCAAAACCCGTGCAGAAATAATAAAAATTGAATTAGGATAAGATTTTTCATTTTTATTTAAATTTATATGTATATATTTTTAATTAATTAATTAATTTTTCATTAATTAATTAAAAATTTATTATTATTATTTATTTTTATTTTTCTTATTTTTATTTTTATATTCTTTATTATTTTTTTATTATTATTTTTTTATTTATTATCTTATTTTTGTTTTTATTTTTTTATTATTATTTTTAATTAATTTCAAATTCGAAAATTTGAAATTTAAATTTTTCTTTTTTAACATCCAATTTATATGTATATAATTTAATTAATTAATTAATTAATCAATCAATTAATTAATTTTTATTATTATTATTATTATTTATTTATTTTATTTTATTTATTTTATTTTTATTTTTATTTATTATATTTTTCTTATTTTTGTTTTATTTTATTATATATTTTTTAATTAATTTCAAATTCAAAATTTGAAATTTAAAATTTTTTTGTTTTTATCATTTTTTTTTTCATTTTTTTCGTCCCCCTTTTTTTCACACGATCCCCTCATAATCGACTAAATCAGAAGAAGAGGATAAGATTTTAATTTAAAAATTTAAAATTTTAATTTCAATTTTTTTTAAAAATTTTTTTATTATTTTTTTATTATTAATTTTTTATTACTATTATTATTTTTAATTATTATTATCATTATATTTTTTATTATTATTTTTTTATTTAATTTTTTTTAAATCCAATTTGCTTCAGGATATGTATTTGGATGTCTCCATATTTGTACTTTCTCAAATCACCTCGAGATCCGTTCTCATGCCACATACAATTTAGAATTGTCTCGTGATGTGTGTTTCGGCTATCCTAAAATTTGGGATTGCCTCGAGATAGGTGTTCTCAGGAGTAATCCTGTAATTTTCCTTTATGCCTCGAGATATGTTCTCAAGGGCAATTTTGTAATTTGCATTTTGTATTTAACTTGGAATTTGCATTCTAGTCCAAAACAATCAAATAATCAATTAAGATTAAGATTAGGACATTTAAATTTTGATTCTAAATATATCTATGATTAGGATATATTAGAATTTAAATTAAATTGGAATTTGGTTTCCATTAGGACATTGAATTTTATTAGGACATGCGTTATATTATTTATATATAAACAAATGCCCCCTTCCTACTTGTCTAACGAAATTCTCTTTGGTGAGTTTGAGTGAGAGAAGTAGGAATCCCCAATCTTTTCTTTCGTCATGGCTAATACATCTCAACCTTTTTGGGATATGAACTAAAATTACAATGAAGTTCCCCAAGGTCAAGCCTTCATGCGCCACACTCCTATGTTTGATTCTGAAGCAGAACCTGCAATCATATATCAAGGAGAAGAACAATCAGAGTGGGTGAAGCGCTATCCAAATCGTATGGCTATTGTCAAATTCTCCCCAAACCGTTGGTTTGAAGACGGCCTAACTTATGCAATTTGCTTGAAACCTGAAGTAGAAGTGAAAGATTTGAAGACATTTGAAACCCTTGGATCAAGAATCATCAATCATCGCCCGGGATGGAAGGGTAGGGAACCAATCCAAAATAGTTTGATCGATCTTCCATATTATCGCAGTGGGCCAAATTTATAGTCGATAACTACTCCCGGGGAGTTATCTCAGCGAGGTGAGTGGGCGGGATTGTGGCTTTAGTTGGCAGTTATGATTTTGATATAAACTTTTATAAAGCATTAATGGAACAATGGTGTCCAGAAACTAATACTTTCCACTTCTTACACGGAGTAGTTGGGATTTCATTATGGGACATCAAGGAATTGGGAGGAATTCCAATTACTGGAGACATCTATGATGAAGTCATACCTCCTAATGATACAATTTGCCGAAGATATGACCCTGAACTTTCTATTTTAAGAAATCTTTTCAACATCTTTCAATGGCTCTCAAGACAAAGCGTCGACGAAAACGTATTCTTTGAAGATTGGGTGGAGTTCTTTAGGAGATCAAGACATAGCTCCTGTTATAGGTCGGTGTCTAATCCCCCTCCAATGCTTGTTTTCAAGGCAGATTTATTTGCTTTCATAGCATTATGGATTTGCTTTTTTATTATGCCGGGTGATCGCAAGGTAATTAGACCAGGAGTTTTTATGATGGCATGAAACATCGCACAGGGGAGGAGAGTAGCTTTTGCCCCTGCAGTGCTAGCACGCTTATACTTAGGCTTAAATGCCATGGCTAAACACAGAAGAGGAACCGGATACTTCACTACAGTGTTCCCTACTCATTTCTTATATGCTTGGGCTGGTTATTAGTTTCGGAGCATATATCTCAAAAGGAGAATAGATGACAATACCTCAAGTATCCCTAGGTTACTGAGATTACCGAAGATGCTGCAATTTATGAATTCCAGCGTGACTCCGTTTACCAATCCTATATATGTGAGGAACTTTATCCGACATGAAAGCAATTTCATATCTCGCCCTTTCTCGTTCATGCATCATAATGACGAGGTGGTACGAGATTCCGGATACTGATCGGACCATATGTATTGGATTCATATACCATGGAATATGTGATGAATCTTCAGTTGTGGAAATTCTTCCGCTCGTTGTGCAGGGAATTTTTTTGCGTAACCTTATAATCCGCGATCGATTTGAGCGCCAATTTGGATCTCGATCAAGCATACTCCGGCGTTCATTAACATTCCTAGGAGGGCTCCTTCTCTCAGGATTCTTGCGGGGTACTGGCTCCATCTTTCTCGCCAAAGGACATCTAGCTCATTCTACATCCCGATGCATGACAGAGAAGGGAGACTTATACTTGTTTATGTACATAAATGGTTGAGGACTGTTGAAGCTTTTTTCAAACAGAGGCATTCATTGTTGATCCAAGATGACTTCAGAGACAAGAGAAACATTAATAGGGGGCGAGGACAATCTTCGAAGGGCCACAGATTTATCAACGAAAATATATTCATTGATGACACCGATCTTACTACTGACCCAATTATCTCATCAAAACGACAAAGAACTGAAGGTATGTCAATTTTATTTATTCAATTATTTGTTTATTTATTTCTCCAAAAAGAAAAATCAATTTTTCCTTTACCACTTTTTTTCACAAAAGAAAATTTTCCAAAAGTACTCAGAAATTTTTTCTTTTCTTTTACAACCTTCCTTCTCTTTTTGAATTTTTTTTTAACGATTAATTTTTTTTAACGATTTTCCTTCTTTTCCTTCAAATCTGATTTTTTTTCAATTTTTTTTAAATTCTGAATTTTTTATTCTTTTTCTTTTTAATTAATTTTTTTATCTTCAAAAAAATTTCGATTTTTCTTTTTTCTTTCCTGAAAAATTTTTTCCTTGAATGAATTTTCTTCTACTCAAAATCAAACTTTTATGGTATTTGACTCAAAGTCAAACTTTTGTAATTTCACACTTTTTTTACTTGACTCAAAGTTCAAATTTTTGACTCAAAGTCCAACTTTATAATTCCACAATTTTATATTTGACTCAAAATCTATCTCCAACATAGGTATACAAATTCATGACACCCCATTAGACAAAGTTAAGGCTATTCAAAGTCCTCCACGAATTGATGATGTTCCCCCATCAGATTTAGAGATGCACATGAGCTCCCATAGTAAGAAATATCTCTTTCTCCTTCTTTTTCATCTATGCATCTTTAATGAATCTTGATGACGTCTTATATCTAGATCAAATAAGCGACAAGATTTAAGTGTCGATAGCCGGAGAAAACATTGGAGTTGGAGCGATGTTGGGATAGAAGACAATATTGGAGTAGAGGAAAATATTGAGATTGAAGAAGCTCTCCCTAACCCATTACAAGGTATTGTCCTCATGTAGTTTTTTCTTTTTCATTAGGCCTTTGAATTCTTTTGAATTTTAAAAATTATGCCACTAGGTCCCATAACTTTTTCTTCAAAATTTGCAAGTAACTCCCAAACTTCCATGTTTTCCTATTTTTCATGGTTTCTTGCAATTAAACCCTATAACTTTCATATTTTCACATATTTTCATAAATTTTATGCAACTAACCCCTTTAACTTTTTCCCTTTTTCCACACTTCCTCAATATTTGCAAATAATATCCATGCATGGGATTTGAGAAGTCATGTATTATATTTCAATAAGGAAGACAATCATTCTTCAACATTTTTTTCTCTTTTTTTTTATTTTCTTATTATTTTTCTTTTTACCCCTTAGTTATTTTAAATTTTCTTTCTATTAGGGGATGCACCCGTTGCCTTGGAAAATGAGTTCCCGCAAAACCCACCAATAAATCAAGAAGGTTTTTTTTTTAAATATATATATATATATATATATATTATTTATTTATATATATTTTTTCTTCTTTTTTCTTTTCATCGCATAACGATTTATTATTATTATTATTGTTTTTAGCGATTCAAGAGGATGAAAGTATTTCATCTCTTAGTCAAACTCCTTCGGCAAGTTTTATAAAAGATGCCCCCTCTTCAATGGACGAGTGATGCGGAAATACTCATGTTGAGAGTGTACCTTGCGACTAGTAAAAACGCTAACATTGAAAAACACGCCTCATAATAGTGGTAACGTCAATGTTGATACCACACCTCCGGGAATGCGAGCGAAGGTATTATTTATTTATTTACTTTTTCGCGAACCTCCATGATATATGTATATATATATATATAAATTTTCTCTTCGGTTTTTTAGGCGTCCCAAGAAATTGCCAAGGGCGTTCATACTCCCACCGAAGAATTGGAAAGTGATGGCTCTAATGCCCTATCGTAGGGATTACCAATTTGCGGAACAAGCCCAAGGTAATTCTCTTTTTTAATTATTTATTGAAGGTCAAAATTTATTTGTATATTCTCTTTGTAGGTTCAAAGAATATACCGAATGTAGTTTTACGCCTGCGAGACGAGATGATCAACAACATCAAGTCCCTCAATTATCATAACTACCAAGACATCATCAACAAAGTGAAGGAGTCAAAATTACTCTTTCAACCTTTCAATGTTGATTTGAACGATCTAGAGCCTTTCATAGAGAAGATCGCTCAATGTGCATCCTATTGTAAAGAAGCCTCAGAGGATCCTAATGTTCAAGCTTGCATCCGTAGTCAATAAGACAAAGTATGCGTACACGAAAGAACTTTGGCACTTGAGCATCTTAACAATCTCAGGACACATGGGACTCAAATGACATAAATCTACGAACAAGGAGGAGTGCTCGAAACTTGCTGAAAGGGAACATCAACTTCAGGCCGAACTTTGTGAGATTCAAGGCACAATGAAGACTTTGGGTGAAAAGATAGCTGATTCAACGGACCTATTTGAAGCTTCCGAGCCTACACAAGCGAATCTTCAAGTTGCATTGGATGAGGCCAAGACACAACTAGCGAGAATCAAGGAGAGAACTTAGATACTCCTCTTGTAGCTATTTTCACTAAATGGCTTTGATGAGTTGGAGGAAGCAAAAAGAATCGTTGTTGAAATTCTACTGGGCATTAAAAAGAGCCCTCTCTCTTTCTTTTCCTTTTCCTAGTTTGTTTTCTTAATTTGCTTTTTCTAGTTTGTTTATGCTCTAGCAATTTGATTTTAAAACATCGATCATGAACATTTGATTTGAATAAGACTTAGCGTTTTTCTTTTTGTTTTTTTTTTCTCATACCTCTTTGTTTTTAATAGAATAGAATTGAAATCATGATTGATTTTTTTTATTTTAAATGAGGGCCTTGTATTTGTCAATATTTTCATCCATATTTGGAATGATTTTATAAGCCATTCATCCACTTGATAACACCATAGGCGAACAGGGAATTAGACAAACAAGGTCTGTGAACTCAATTTTTTATGATAATTAAATGAGCTCAAATTCCAATCTCCACCGTTCATTTTAGAGATAAGGACCTTATAAATGACTGTAAAACTTTTCACTAAAATTGAATATGATTTGATATGGTGATACTTGACTTGATGATGAGGTAGCTGGGCAGGAATTTAGGCAGATTCTGACTCTAAATTGCCATATTTTTTATGATAGTCATATGAACTTATAATTTAATCGTCACCATTCATATTGAAGAACAGAACACCTTGATCATATAGAAAAAATTTCAAGAGGATTGAAATTATTTTGACTATCTGATCTTAAGCTAGAATTTGAATATAGTGTAATGACAATTATTAATGAATTTCATGCTTGATTTGTGATTTTATTTTGATAATTGATGGACTTGAGGTTCAATTATAACCGTTCACATTGAGCATTGTCAAGGCTAGAGTTTTCATAAAAAATTTCAGACCAATCCAAATTTTTGGCATAGTTCGATTAATACATTGATCAACATTGAACGTAGAGAAGCGGTGTCCTGCATCATGACCCACAGTTCTACTCTCTTCAATAAATCTTGTAATCTTCAAATCAAATTTCAACCGTTCAGATTGAAGACAAACATATATTTATGATTTGAAAGAAATTTCATGGCAATCAAAGATAATTTGGTCACCGAGTGAAGACCTTGATTGGAACAATACCATCAAAGAAGCTTTTTAGCTTTCAACACTTTAACAAGCATAAGTTTGTATGATTTTTATTTTATTATTATTATTATTATTATTTATTATTATTATTATTATGGGAAAATCACGAGGGACCGATGTATTTGCCTCGGGAAGCACACTTAGCTGTGCATGACCGGGTCTCACATGGAGCCGGACGTTCCTTCATGAGACAAACACATGTCTCCTTATTTCATTGAACTAATTTTTAGTACAAAAATGGTTTTTAATACATAAATGCATGAAAATAAATGTTTTTGCCTCGAGAAGCACATTTAATTGTACATGACTAGTCAACCCTTAGTGAGGGACCCGGACATTCCGTCATAGGCAAAACATTTTTACATTAAACATAATATTTCTTCAAGAAACGGCCGTTGATGGGTGGCATCGGTCTTTCTCCATTAGCATCAATAAGTTGATAAGCACCTCCTTCGTAGACGATCTCCACAACATAAGGGTCTTCCCAATTTGCTTTGAATTTGCCCCCGGCCTTTTTGTTGGTGATGATGGGTCTTCTGAGGACAAGGACCATCTCTCCTTTGGTGAAAGTCCAAAAACGAGCCATCTTGTTGTATGCTTGAGACATTTGTGCTTTGTAAACTTTGAGATTTTGTTGCACTAATCTTTTTCATAAAGAGAGTCCAACTCATCCAAGTGGAGCAGAACATTATCTTCATTAGAAATTTCATTTTGCAATGCCATTCTCAGGGAGGGTATCTGGATTTTGAGAGGTAAGACCGCTTCAGTTCCAAACACCAAAGAATATGGCGTGCACTGTGTCGGAGTCCTATAGGTAGTGCGATATGCCCATAGCATCTCGGGAGTCTTTCATGCCAATCTCTTATTTTTTTAGACACCTGCTTTCTTCAACTAGACTTTTGAGAGGGTTTTATTGAATGTACGCGATCCATTTGCTCTAGCGTTATAGATGGAGGTATATCTCCAATCTATTTTTATGATCTTTCAGCATAAATCTCCCGACCATGAAGCTTTACAAGCGGGGCCGTTGTCTGAAATAATTCTTCTTGGAGTCCCAAATCTATATTAAATGTTTTCCATGAAGAATTTGAGTAAATTCTCAGTCTTGACTTCTCTAAGTGGGATTGTACCTTACGTCACGGAGAAATAATGCATTGCAGACCAATATGAATCGATGTCCCAAAGATGATGGTGGTTTGATAGGACCGATTACATCACGTTCCCCCATATCTCAAAGGGCCGTAAGAGGCAGTGGGATGCTAAAAAGGATTTGGATGTTGATGAATAAAAGTCTCCATGTATCGGCATAGATGACATTTTCTAGCATAATTATTGCAATCTCCGACCATGGTTGGTCGATAGTACCCCAAGCGTTTGATCTTGAGTCGCATCTTGGGTCGGTTAGTGCGCACCACATATCCCGGAATGCACATCATGCATAACTTCTTGGGCTTCTTCATATGAGAGGCACTGCAGAGCGAGTTGATCATAGGACTGCGGTATAATATATCATTTATGAGGGTGAATCTTGGGGCTCTTGGCTTTATCTAAAGACTTTTTGATTTATCCTCGGGGAGTTTATCATATTTCAAATATTCCATGAGCGGTTGTCTCAATCTTCCTTTGGCATTTCAAGAGTGAAGACTTCAGCATTGCCCAACAGCTTCCTCTTGACTTCGTCGGGGATCGTACTAATGGGTCTATTTCTTATGGTTATATGGATTTCTTTATAATTTAGATTCTGCTAGCTCCTTTTGCTACTTTTCGCCAAAGAATCGGCTTCTCTATTTTTCCGATCTTGAAACCACTCCTCAATTGCACTTGGGGAATTTTCTTCATCAAATTTTTGACCTTCTTATAATATTTAAGAAGTTCAGGTTTATATATCTTGTAGTCTCCCTTCGACTTGCTTGATAATGAGTTGTGAGTCTCCAAAGATGTGTATGTCTTGGATCCCCATTTTGATTACCAGTTCTAAACCAGCTATGAGAGCTTCATATTCTGCCTCATTGTTTGTACATGGCTCCATGAGGGAGAGAGCATATCTGATGATCCCCCCTTCCGGTGTAACAAATACGAGTCTTATTCCAGCTTTGATTTGTGCCACTTGGGACATGAGTACCGGTTTTATAGATGACGCTCCATCAAAGTATAGTCGCCACCTTGCTTCTTCCACTATTAATGTCTCTTCATCAGGGGAGTTCAAGATTAAGTA
>NW_024088286.1:0-20807 GCF_009730915.1 Dioscorea cayenensis subsp. rotundata
GCACTACAACAAATTTGATGATTAATGGCGCACCATTTAGTGTCACAAAATGAAATTCTAGTCATGTATAATATTTGATGACATTAAACACCCGTCGCGATGATCGTCACCTTTGTCTCAGTAGCTAAAGATATACTATGACGATATGCACATTGTCGTCACCAAATGCTAAAATTTACGTGACGACATATACAAATATCACACTATAGCTATGTTTTTGTGACATTTATTTTTGTCATAAAACATATTATAAGGTGTCACAAAAAATCATCGATCGTCATAAAATATGAGTTGAACATTCAACTATTAATGACAAAATTTATCTTGTCACACTAATAGATGACATATATTTCGTCACATATTATTAAATAAATAACGTGACAAGTTGTCATGAATTGTCACACAATATGAGAAAATATTCAACAATTCATGACGGAAAGATGACTGCCACCCAAATTGGTGACATAATTTTTTTGTCACCGATTATTTAAAAATAATGTCACTAGATAACTTATATCGTCAAGAAATACGAGGTAAATGTGCATCTATTTATGACAAAAACATGAACGTCACATGAAAAGTTCGCGTAATTTTTTGCCACTGATTTTCAGAAAATAATGTCATAAAATATTCTAAATGTTAAATTGATCGTAACATTAGTATATTCGTCACTCAAATAGGTGGCATTTATAGACTCACCAAATATTTATTAATATTTAACATTTTAAGTGATGTTTGCTAAATGAAAATATGACATAATTAGTTTTGTGACCCATTTACCATTACGTCATGAATATTTTAATATCATTTTTTTCATCACTTCATTTGTTAAAATATATAATATTTTTATATCATAATATAAAAAGAACACATAATAAAATGAATTCAATACAATTTCCACACTTAGATTTCAAACATAAAAGTATCTAAATGGGAAAGTGATCCTGAAAAAAATATAAAAATATCCTTACATCTTGATAAATTCAAATTTTTCCCCAAAAACCCCAAGCTAGTTGGCGTGTTGCGACTTATTCGCTATCTTTCAATCGATTGTTCTTATGCCAAAAATTCAGTTGATGAAGATCCCGGCCACTTGAAACTGTAATAAATATTCAATAAAAATAAATAAATAATTGATAAAAAGTAAAAGAAATGTTGTGATAAGTAAATTTTAAATAAAATGACTTTGCAAGGTAAAATAAAACTTTAAAACATACTATTACCCAAAAATTATGGCATAGGCATGTGTATTTCATAATCAACCATAGCTTGGGTCATTATTTACATTCAAATAACTAATTTAATAAAATAATAAAGTAAAATCATATATATCCAAACAGAGAAGCTTTTAGTCAATTGATTCAATAATAAAATAAAGCAATCGTGATTAAAAAACAAAAATTAAATTCACCTAAAACACGCAATAAATATTTTTTCTAAATCAAAATGATATATTTTATACATACCTTGTCTTCTTTGTGTGAAGAAGCCTAATGGTTGTCTTAGAAGAAATTTATATATTATTTCTCACTCGGATAGGAAATCAAGAAGATGAACAATGGAGACAAAGGTTTTCTTTAATGAGTTGTGAGAAGATTTGGTGAAATTTGGAAGAGAGTGATTGCTCCTAATTGGTACAAAATTTTTAAAGACTATTTTTGGCGGGGGAGTGAAGAAAATAGTAAAAATTAAGTAGAGATTTGAAGAGATTTGGTGAAAGTTGGAGGAGCCAAAAAAAGGTAAAATTTTAATTGATACAAATTTTTGGGATCTTAATTGTACTTAATTTTTAGCTACCGTTTTTTGGCAAGAAGGAGAAAAATGTGCATTTTAATCAATCTTTTGAACATTGGGGTTAACAAATTTATACTTTGCTAAAATTTAAATTTCAAAGTTTATATATTACTTATTCTTGGATCTACAATGTTGGTTATTAGTTTAACATTATTTATCTTAATTTATATATTATAATAAATAAGTTATATCTAACAAAAGTAATTTATACAAGATAATGGGTTAAATGATTTACATAAGTTAGTGAGTTAATTAATTAATTAATTTATCCAAATTGTTTTTCATTAACATCCTATTATATTTATAATTTGTAAGATAAATTATTATATTTTTTTATAATTGTCATATTAAATGATTTAGATTATTTATAGCATTTGATTGTTTTAAATTAACTATAAATTTTTAATATAAATCTCAAATTAAATTTTTATAACATTATTATAATTTAATCATATTCCACTAAACATATAAATATAAAACAAAATAAAAAAATAAATATAATGAGAAAAAAATTTCAAGTATTATTTTTTAAGTATTATTTCCGAGATTTTTCAAACTCGGACCAAACTTATTAGTCTAACCTTGTTGACTTGTAATTGATTTTTAAGACCCGATCTTGTTCGACTAGAAAACACGATTTTTGAATAACCCTAGAGCGAATCGTTGACCCTAAGCGGTTAGAGTGGTGAATCGATGACTTGGTTGAATTTTTTTAGGGAGACTCAAATATCAACAAATATTTTTCCTAAAAAAATATAATTTTTTTAATATTTTATATACTAATTTGCAAAATATAAAATGTTTTGAGATAATATATGTTTGTAAATATTTTTTTTTCTAAAAATAAAATTTTTTATACTACAAAAGTGAATTTGCAAAAAACATAAAATAAAAGGATGTAATAATATATTTTCCAAAATATTTTTGTTAAAATATAAAATTTTAAATTATATGCATTAATTTATAAAAACATTTAACATTTTCGAAAAAAATAAATTGAGGGTGTTGTAGCCTCAGTGAACCTTGACTTTTTTTTAAAAAAAGGGGGAAAAAGAGGGGAAGGAGATGGGGAAAGTGGAACACCCACCCTGTGAGATAATGGGTTGCTCGAACACACTCTTGACCCCCTCTTTCCACCTTTGCCAAAACCATACAAAAATTCACGTGCTCCGGTCAATGTGACCTGCATCCACATGTAGAGGGACAAATTTACTTTATTCTTTCTTGAGAAAAACTGATGCAACAAGTACAAAAGCTCTTAAAGACAAAATAAATAATACAACCCCCAAGAAATTTGGTTTGGATTGCTTTAAATAATAAATAAAAAAAGGGTTAATTTGTACCCACCCTTTAATTTTTTTCTTCATCGTTCTCCTAAAATTTTGATTCAAAGAAAAGCACGAAGAAATAATTCAAGGTATCTCAACAATAAATTCTCACATTAGAATAAAAATGATATCTCATTTGTGAGGAAAACTTTATGTCATGTACAAATTAAACAAATGTGACATTTTGTAATTCCTTCCACTAATGCTATATATATATATATATATATAGGTGACACAATGAGACTATCACAAATACTTATATTTTAGTGACATACATACATGTCACGAAATAATTAAAACATACAGGACAAAATCAAATGGTCACAAATAATGTACAATGGTATTAGTGACATAATGTCAAAAATTGTTTTAAAAAAATTACGTTATATAATCATCACAAAAAATGCAAAACATTGATGACAAAATGAGAGCGTTACCAAATATTATTAGTGTCACTAAAAATATTTCCCTCCATCTCCAGTTGAAGGGAAAATTTGGCGCCACACATTGTGTGACGCTTCTATGTGACAATAACAAGCATTGTCATGTACAATATTCAGTTTGTGGAATTGAGTGACGATATTTGATTTTTGTCACATTATATGCTCTTTTAGTGACATATGAAAAATATGTCATATAGAAAATCGCCACTAATCATCAAATTTGTTGTAGTGGGGGAGGGAGGGGTACAAACCTTGCTTCTTCATTCCAGCGTCCGGAGGGTTTCTTGGGCCTGTCACTTCTTCTGAGCAGTTTAGGATCTGTATGAAGTTGTTTCGGGATATCTTCCAAAGTACAGGTATTTTCTTGCTTAGGAGAAATTGTGTGTGGGTCTTGGTCATTCAGATCAGGGCAATTTTCATCATCTGGAATAAAATCCTCATCATCCATGTCATTATCAAGAATATTCTCATCTTCCCCCCAGTCAAGGAGCTCTTCATCAGAGGGAGCCTCCAGTGAAGTATTCTGGGGTAAAAGATCTTGATCATAAAAATTCTCAGAGTTAATGCTTGGCACCAGTGTCCAACTTCCAAAAATGAAAATCCATTTGTACCCCTCAAGGATGGATAAGACTGGGGGTAGGGATTGCAGGTGAGAGGGAAAATTTTCCTGCAAAATAGGGTTAGAGGATGTCTCCTGTCCATGATCAGAAATAGATAGAGAAGAGTGATCATCACGAGGCAAGGGTGCCTTGGATGTGAGGGTGGGATTAAATCAGGTTGTTGATTATCTTGAGGAGTTATCTCAGCATCTGATAGAGGATCGAGAGGGTGTTTATCTCGAGGCAAATTCATCATGATGGATGAGTGGATGCTGAGATCAGGAATGCGCTTATCACGAGGCATCTCATCAGGAATTGGAATAGAGATTTGATCAGAGATCTGATCACGATGAGGCCTATCAAGTGTGATACCATCATGAGCCATGATCAGAGGATCATGGGCTTTGCAGGAATCCAGGGGGAGCTGATCTCGAGGCAGTAGCGACGAAGGCACGGTTCCAAAGAGAATGGTGGAGTTCGCATCTCGAGGCAAATGAACGGTTGTTGGAAGCCCATCCATCACGTTGCCACTGCATGGCAACAGTGAGGATTGTCGCTCGGAACTCACACGAGATTCCGGCAGGATCTCAGGGGTTTCGGTGAGAAGCCGGTCACCTGTAGGAGGTTGGACGTCTCCCTGAGATCCAACAGCATTAGTCCTAGTCGGTTGGCTAAGGCCGGAGCAACGCTCAACAGCCTCGCCGGGGAAGTCATCGACGGGAGAATGGATGATGGGTGCTTTACCCTTATCGGCTTTGGGAATATATATGGTATTGCGAGAAGACGAAGCTGGTCGTTGTTGAGTCGGTACATGAGTCGTTGGTCCCTGGACGATCTTTGATCGGAGGATGTGAACCCGTCGTCTTCAAGCTTAACAATGAAGCTTCTAACGTCGATGTCTACCGTGATCTCCAGCGGGAAGATGATCGACTGCTTAAGTCTTACCAGCATTCGAAGGTGTTCCAGAGTAACATGCTACTTCTTTTGTACATAGATTAAGTCTCCGATCAGCCAGAGAATATCGTCGATTGAATCCCAGTTCCAGCAGTGAAGTGGAAGATTGGTAATTTTGATCTAGTTGTAGATACCGGCGGCAACCGCATGCGAGCCAAATTCGGCGGTCCAGAGAGATAGAGAGATGCGATAGGGCCCGAGGTTTGAGTTAAGTGTTAGAGGACTTCTCTTCATTGTCAATGCTGAAAATCATTGTTGAATGGAGTGATGTGCTCGCATAACTCAGAGTTTAAGCATTGGGGGAGAGAATTGTGGAGAGATCGAACACTAGCGTTGCCTGATAGAACCCTTATAATCACCATCTTTTTGAGCTCTTCTTTCGATTTTAAAATGGCCTTAGTGATGGGCAAGGAGACACGAAGGGAGGTATGGTTGGTTCTCAATGGGATTCGAAGAAGAGGTTTGAGTGCAGTGAAGGAACCCTAAGACTTGGAATCAGAGGAGTTTTCCTAAAGACTTAGCTTAGATTGAGTTCTGGATTTCTTAAAATCGGAACGAGGAGGGGGGAGCGGAGCGGACAACGGATGGCGAGGTGACCAACGCCGGAGCAACGCCTGCAAGTGAGCTGGTAACGACACTCACCTACTTTGTGTCCAGTTCTCAAGCATTTTGAACAGAATTCAGCGGAGTCCGGTGATCGTCGTCTCTTCAGGGAGGCAGGAAGGGTGGCAGGTAAAGCTTCAGTTGAGGGAGGGGTGCGAGCAGCATCAGCATAGGAGGTGCCTTCTCGCACTGGAGAAGCCCTAGGAAGAGGTTGAACCTGAGAATCTTGGATGCGCGAGGATGGAGGAATTCGTGGGTTAGGGTTGGGATGAGGAGCATAGGGACGATCGTTCCGACAGGATCTACCGGAGAAGCCCCCACAAGCACCACCACGAGGATGCCGGAAGCCGCGTGGATCACCATGAGTGCTAGCGAGGTTCTCACGAGAGTTGCTGAGGAATCTCATGGTCAGAGATACTGTTCCAGTGAGGAGCCCAGCGATACTGTTCCAATGAGGAGCCCAGCGCGGAGAGTTAATTTGCTCATGAAGCTAAAGCAAAATCAATTTTTGTATAGAAATTTAATCACATGATGCTATCAAATATTTAATAACATTTTTTATTATAGTGAAATACTCATTATCTTTCTCTTGTGGGCATAAGTAGAATAAAAAAAGTAATAATAAAAAAAAATTATTTTACATGTGATTGTTTATTTTCCTTTTGTTATGACTTTTATTATTAACTTAGAGTAGTTTACAGGCCATAATAAGTGGACTATCATGTTGTTGAAATCAAAAACAAAAGAAGAAAAACAAGAAAAGAAATTATTGTGTTTAATCTTGAAGTTATTCTTTTATATTTGGGAAAAAATGAATATTTTATATGGGGATCACAACTAAGAGTTACTTTTTAATTAAATACCTTCTTATAGCATCTTATATAAGTCCACAACATGCCTATTAATTTTTTTTTTTCTATCGAAAAATTAAAATTTCATATTATTATGGTCATATATGGCATGCATATCAGTTTTATTCTTTGTAGTCAAAATTATTATTTATAATATCATGGTCAAAACATGCTTGTTAACTTAATTCTTTGCGGTAAAACTCAATCTTTTTTTATAATATAAATGTCAATAAAACATAGTATGAATTCTCAAATCATATATACACTCATATTCCGATATTCGAATGACTTCCAAAATACTATTATAAATACCACCTCTATATTAATTGAAGAATTAGTATTTTATTTTATTTTATTTTTCTCCAATCAGCTATATATAGACAGTTAGACTAATGGTTTATCCACATATTTTATAATAGTAAATAAAGACATTAATGTCTATTTTTTTATTCTATTTACAACTAACCATACCAACTTTATAATTCATTGACTTACAATTACGTTGAGTCTATTTTTTTTCCTTCTTTTAAAATCCAAAAAATAAAAAAAAGAAAACTTATAATTAAAACAAAATGCATATATACATATATATATACACACACACATATATATATATATATGCGTATACCTTCGAATGTGCATCTATACTAAAACACTATACACAAATTAAAAAAATTAAATTAAAAACGGAAAAAAAAACATATATGAACGAATGAATAAATCCAAAAACAAGTAAATTGTTACGCAACGCATACATATATATATATGTATGGTAACACATGACCATAATTTGTCTAGCGGTTCAATTGTAACACTTTCCATCAAGCATCATCATCTTATTAAGAAATACACACACATCTATATATAAATAGTTATTTATTGAAGTAGTTTATCAATATTTTCAAAAATAAATTAATAAATAAATAGTAAATAAACAAAATCAAGCCATCCCTCAATCCGAATGTAAGTCGTTGCCGAAAACTGCACGTTTCCATATGCATGCATTGATTATAATTCACGTTTGACTAGAAAGGTAAATTAATTGAAACTCTCTCTGACTCTCTCTCTCTCTCTCTCTCTCTCTATATATATATGTGAAACAAAGAAATTATAGCGCATATATATATAGAAGTCTATCGCATGAAGTTTCCCATTACAACAACCACTACTTGGTCTAGGTTAATATTATAAAGATGATGAATAGCCAAACCCAGAGTCACCAGTACTATTATATTACTGTACATGCACCGCAACAAACTATATAAATATTGTAACATTACTGTTCATTCACTGGTCATGGTTCTCTGCGGAGAGGATATTATTTCTCTCCCCTCTACTGTACTGTTGCATAACAGGGGGATTTATTAACTCAGTTTAGCTTCTGAAATATCTTTTGTGTGCATATGGTATAACTCTAATTACCACATATAACGTTTGGCCAAATTAATAAGACCATGTTTGGATGCATAGTAAATTTTTCTGTAGGAATTTTATTCCATAGGATTCAGAAATGATTCTTTTGGAATTAACTACAGGAAAAATTCCTACGGAATCAGTGTTTTGAAAATGAAACTAACCGTTAGAGTTTTGATAAAAAAAAACTAGTCGTTGGAGTTTTTCAAAAACTAGCCGTTAACAATTTTTCTCTATTTAAAGCCAACAATCTTACTATTTGTATACTTATCTCTCCCTAGCTTAAATTTTTACCTCTCAAAGTTTTTTGTTTCAATATGGATCTAGATCAATGGAGAAAGATTAATGAAGATGATGACGAATTCATGTTCACCATTTTACCAAGTTTATTTCCTACAAGTTCAGCAACTAGGCCTTGTCATACATCAATATTAACAGGTGATGCATATGTTTAAGAAATTCTTTAAGGTCATGAGGCACGTTGTAAGCGTGAATTTCATATGGAGCCTCGTATATTTCAAGCACTTGGTAATTGTTTAACAGAAAGATCTCTTCTTCGAAGCTCAAAAAGGGTTACAATCGAGGAACAACTAGCAATGTTTATGTACACTCTAGCGCACAACGCTAGTAATCGTGACATGCAAGAACGTTTTCAACATTCAGCAGAAACGGTTAGCCGTTATTTTAAAAAAGTGCTTGAAGCTATTACTACTCTTGCGACTACATATATAGAATTGCCACCAACAACTACATCACCAGTTATCCAGAATATTCTAATTCATCATAGAGATCCAAAGTGATGGGGATTAGGATATAGCATTAAACAAGGCTTTTTTGTGCTAATAATTTTTTCATGTTTGTGTATAAAATTTTTTCATGTTTGGTATCATGGAAAGAAAATGGGCAGTAAATTAAGTTAGGAATGGAATGGAGAAAACTTATAGGAATGGCGGTTCTCCTCATCTATAATTCATACAATTTGTTGATCTTGTAAACACATATGGGAGATGGAAATAGAAAACCTTCACATACTATATCATGTTTAATTGTGAATCAAAATACAAAGAGAAAGAAAGAGAACCAATCTACATAGTGCAGCTCTAATAAATTTGTGTTCTGAAATTGTTGTCAATCTGCTATAAAAACAAGATTATATAATAAACATGAGACACTAAAAAATTTATAACAGGTATAATAAATCTTCAATGCTCACAAGGATGAAAGGCTACGCTTTTTATAAAAACCATAAAATGACTATACAATCGGAACCTATTTCATAAACAAGAAATGCTCAATTTTTTTTTCCTTCATAGCATATCCAAAAATTAAAGTTTCAACATTCACAATCACTAGCTTGAAAGATAACTTTTTCCACAAAAAAACCCCTACAAAAATCACTATGGCACAAAAAAACTTTTTCAAAGACTGAAATTTTCTTGCACATTCAAAAAAATTAAATCTTCAATGCTAACGAGGATGGCATGCTACATTTTTCCAAACCAACTCACTGGAGATCTAAACACGTGAATCCAAACATCTCCAATATGAACATGTACATACACACATACACAATTCCAACACCTCCATCAATTTGCAAGAAGATGAATGCACATCCATCTCGAGTAAATAGTAATTAAATAAGGTTTCAACATTCACAATCACTAGCTTGAAAGACTGCTTTTTCCCACACAAAAAAAGGCCTATAAAATCGCTATGCCACAAATTAGATCTGAAACTCCACAGCAAATTAGACTTCTCCAGTCTTAAGCGAGCTTTGGAGACCATGGTTTGAAC
Source organism: Dioscorea cayenensis subsp. rotundata (assembly GCF_009730915.1). Taxonomy (NCBI): domain Eukaryota; kingdom Viridiplantae; phylum Streptophyta; class Magnoliopsida; order Dioscoreales; family Dioscoreaceae; genus Dioscorea; species Dioscorea cayenensis. The sequence goes on from NW_024088286.1 coordinate 9,780, forward strand.
TAAGGAAGGGTAAGAGTGTATACCTGCACAACTTGAGGGACTGTAGTTTCACTAGAGCCGAATGCCGCCTCTACAGTGTTAATCGACGCACCACCGACCTGTTGCTGCTCCCGCCACCATTTCCAGCCATGAACTCTGTTTCTCGACACACACACACACACACACACACACACACACACACAGAGGGAAAGAGAGAAAGAAAGAGAGTGATGAGAGTCGGCAAACGGTGACGGCAGTTGGCTGCGACAAGCGGCGGCGGTGAATGACTGAAGATGGTGGAGAACGAGAGATAGAAGGAAAGCCTTTTCTAACACACTCGCACAGCTCGAATTGTACAGGAAAAAAAATTTGGGTGTCACCTCTTTTATAAATTCCTGTGGAATCATATACTTCTATAGGAACTTATTACTATCAAAATACTATCCAAACACCCAAAAATTTGGTTTCTTACATAATACTAAATTACATAGGAATGAATACTATTCTTATGGAATTTAGGGCCATCCAAACAGGTCCTAAATCTTTAGAGAGTTGTTAAACCACTATAACTAATACACCACCATACATTTCTATCATTTGACACCTCTTTGTAAAGCAGAGCATGTCTCCTTTGTCCCACAAAAAAAAAAAGAGGTCACCTTACCGTACTTTTCCATTGAAAATCATAAAAAAGAAAAATTAAAAAAAAAAATAGAGGATTTGATATATAAGATAATAATTATGTACTTTTTTAAAAAAAAGAAAATTGGAGAAAATGGAGATAATATTTATGTATTATGTACTTTACCACCATATAATTTTGCTCTAGAAGAAAATGGAGAAATGATACTCAGCACCATGGGATTTATGGGCAAACTAATTAAGGTGTACTTCTCCACATTCACAAGTTTCTAATTTATGTTAAATATTTCATATTTACGTTAATATCTATATATATCAAGTGTAAATCAGAATTTTTTTTTCTTTATTAGAAAAACCATTGCGAATGCTTTAATGTCTAAAACATTTAAACTTGTATTAAATTGAGAATTAATCTATAACAAATTAACGTTACTTTATTGGAATATACACATTTCTAACCGGGTATCTTAATATTCACAATTATTCATAGTTACAATATAATATAAACATGTAAATTTAAAAATTAAGCAATCAGAAAAAGAAGACTATATTATAATACTAACTAGTAAAAAAATATACCAATTAATTTTTAATTAACTTGTAAAAAGAATATTGAATAATGTTTGTGTTGTATTTGTAAATTGTGAAATCTATTAGAATATTTGCCCACGTGTTATTTAAACGTTTATTGAAATTATTATTTGTATATAATAATATTTTAATAAACAAACAATATTAGTATAATCAGTTGAATAATTTGGCAGTGGATGGAAAACCTTTTGTGTGGCTTTTAAGCAATAAACTATTTAAGATGTTTATTGTAACAATAATAAAGTAAGTATGGAATTTTTTTATTAATAATATAAATAAACACTAATAATGTGTTAAAATTTTTAGTCTATTCCACATGACTGGAGTGATGAGCACCCTTGAAAACAGTGACGGATCCAAAAATTAACCCAAAGAGATACTTCTATAGTCATGGTGAAATATAGATTTTTTTATTATCAATTTTTATTTATAATTATGAAGTAATAAAAGCATTTATACACTTATATATATATATATATATATATATTTATTTATGACTTAAAATATAAATAAAATTAAAGTTTAAATTTCTAATCTTGATACTTGCAACTTCTAATACCAAATTATTGAAATTTTTAGAGCATTTATAATAAAAAAAAACTTTAGTAAGCATGAACCATTAGTATAGCACCTTTCTGAAACTCTATATTTGAGATAATGCAATAGCAGAAAATCTGTTGTAATTTTATAAAAAAATTATTTATTTATTTATTTGATAAAATTAAGAAGCGATAAAGCAAAAAACAAATGGGGACGGAAGTATATCAGTCACAATAATTTGACTGTTTTTCTAGGGATAAACCCCCTGTTATGCAACTCTGAAGGAAGACCGAGAGGTATTTCTAACTCTTATAAAAGACCCAAAAAAAATAAATTATAATTTAAGAGTGGTTACTAATTTGATAAAAATATATATATATAAATATAACAAATCTCCCTCCCAAACAACAAGTCTAGCTCTGCTTAAGTTGAATCATATCAAAAATAGTTTTAAATAATCGGACAATTAGAGTCATAATCAAATGATAAAACTTAAATTTTTTTTTTTTTTTGGTTTATTCTTTTAGGTTGATATTAACTAGGGGCTAAAGAATGAGAAGTATATTTTGAAAATTTTATATATAATAAAAATCTTACAAAAAATAAAGAAAATATAAAAAATTAAAAAATACTTTTGATAAATATTTTTCTCTCTGTTTTAATTTCTTGATTATCTATTATTTATTTTCCTGATTTTTGTTTTTTTAAATCTTGGTTGTTTTTTCTGGTCCCTTCTTTCAAGGGTTTTAGTTACTAGTTGATTAATTGCTTACAGCTTCTTAAAGAAGATCTTTGGAATTTTGAGAAGAAGTTTTTTCGAACTAGAAAAGCTAAATATTTTTTTTAAGAGTTGAACTTGTCACGTCCCGACCCGCGGGCCCGCCACGTGACAACCGCCGCGACGATCCCGAGGAGGGACACACACCACTCAACCCTCGAGTCATCGCAAGGCTCACAAACTCCTGCTAAACAACACCACAATAATAAAGGTACCAAAAGCAAAACTTTCACTCGAAGAATCAACAGTAAAGTGAAAGATATACAAATCACAGTTACAGAGTTAAGAACACTAGTGGATCCACTGCACTCATACAATGCAACCTGATTAACAATAAATAAACAACCTGACTTGGAATGCAAATCGCTAACACTTCGCCTCGCTATGACGACCCAAACCACTAAAACACGGAAGAGAGGAGGGTGAGTAACCATAGTCACTCGATGAATGGGTTAGCACAAATCTAATGTAATATCAAAACAAATCGATGAAATACAATAAACACATTTTTACAATAACATAAGTAAAAGCGAAACGCTTCACAATTTCCGCACAATGAAAGTGTAATATAAGAAACCTTGGTATTTAAAACCAAAACATAGGTTCTCACGAGCATCGACAAAACCTTAACATGTATAAAACAAATACTTGGATATAAGTTCCCAAAATGAGTAGAAATACCAACTTAAACAAATAAAATTCTCGATCAATAAGCAATGGCCTAAAAACACTCTCTCCAACATTAGCCGCCGTCGCGACTAAGTTGAGAGCCGTCAAGGTCTTCGCACCTTTGACGTTGGCCCACCGGTCCCGTGTGGTGACCCCGGGATCCCGATGTATCATCCAATCAGGGCTCTACGCTCCCACCTGATCTGGACAAATCAATACCCAGGTCCACAACGCCACCTCTAAAGGCTGGCCCGTTGGGACCCACTACTGCAGTAGTCGGGCCTTAGCCCGCCGTCACCATCCAAACCAACATATAGCTGTAGCAATAATACAATCTGAATCACTCATGTCACAGGGTCCTTATCCAGGACAAGCATTCACATATCGGGAATAAACATTATTTCCACCAATCCAAAGCCAAAGCATAGCAATGCATGTAAACTTTCAAAAAGTATTCCAATCCCGATGTGCCAATACATTCAAAAACATTTCTGTCCAAATGTCAAGAATAACACAATAATATGCGAAGCTACGAGCATTGCTTTTAGACAATAAAAACCGATCAATATTAAAGCGCATTATAATATCCACAATCTAGAAGAACATGCCATTCGAAATAAAAACCCTTTTTGTTTTTCATAACCATAAATATCAAAAAGCATGCTTATACAAGTGAAAGGTTTTACAAACCATTTCTAAAAAGTTGATGCCAACAGTGTAGAAAAAGAAACATTAAGTTTTTGAAATACAATAAAAGGCATCAAAACAAGCATAGCTTTTTGTTCTAGTTAAACCTCAAGTTACTTAGGATCATTCTAGCTTTCTCTTTCTTGACTCACTAAGTTTTTCCTCCAAATACGAGATTAATCCCCAAGGTCTAGTCTATCACAACCTCTAAATACTTTTACAAGTCATGAAAATATGTTCATCTCATCACATATATTTACACCTACCAATATACATTGATTAAATCCTACTTTACACATCATTAGGTATTTACTTTCACAAGCCTTTACTATTCGAGCCTCTCTTATACTCAACAATGTCTTAAATCCTTATCATAGTGCCACTACCTCAACATTAATATTTACTTCATCTATAATAATTTCATTGTCAAAAATACTCACAAGTTGACTATCTCCTCTAAGGATGTATTAAATCAAACTATTATTAAAAAAATTCACGGGGAATATTCGGTCTTTGCAATTCAACACTTGTCACATATATAGCTCAAGCTATTCATCATCAACCTTCTAAATAAATTCCATTTAGAATAATAATCATAATCATTGGCATCCACCCGATATATATATATATATATATATATATATATGATCAAACTACAATTAAGCACCCCTACACTATGCTCACAAGAACAAAACCTCATCAATTTGTGAGAATCCTACTACATAAGTGTAATTATGTCACCCATGGTTCTCGAGATATTACAAAAGAATATATTAGCATAAATCTCACCGACTAGCCAAAAATCATATATAAGGTTCCACAAGTTATTCCAATTCCAATATACTAGTGTAGTCATATACCTTAGCATTCAAGACTTCATCGAGTTCCATGTACCATGTTTATCACATCATGCCTCAAAAACTTCGAAATTATGCATCATTAGGGAGATTAAATCATCCATTGAACATACATAATCAATTTTACTTATAACCCATAAGCTCCATGAACTTGTTGTAATAATCGACAATTTCCATTCATCCACCAAGCATGTATATCCTCAAGTTCAATCTCAACTAACGCAAGTACAACATTAACAAGCTTTCTCATGATTTTTTTCGGAGAGTAAACCACAAGTCATTTTAAATAAACCATAGTCTCTAGTAGTCATCTACACTTTCTTTTTCTCCTATAGCCGGTGATTTGAAAACATGATAAAGGCATGGAAATCATTTTCAGAAAAAAACAAATAAAATATTTTTCGATACTCAATTAGAATTGTGCACTCAACATAACCCACTCACGGAACATGTTGCCTCGCGTGAGACGCCAGCACAGCGATCAGCGGTTTCCTTCCCTTGGAGGATGCTTCGCCACCCTAGATACAAGCGAGGGAATCCAAATTCTAATGAACATAATAATGATAATCACAAGAAAATGTATAAAAAAATACAATTATACATGTCTAATACAAAACATTAGGGTTTTAGGGCAAAAACATCGTCATTTTGGATCCAAACGATCTCGGAATGGAGTAAAAACTAGTTCCAATGAGTTCGGGGTATGAAGAGCTTCAATGTGAACCAAAGAAATACCGGAAAAAGACTCAAAATTTTTCGAGTGCTACAGATAACTTCGGAATTGCTACGATGAAACCCTGAACCTTATACTATGGTTTTTCTCCCAATTTACAACTCTAAATCAAAAAATTTTTCTTCTACAACATTCTCATACATGCATTATAAATCATTGGCTTCAATTTAAGCCTATGAATCATCATATCCATGAAGAAATCAAAGTTTTTTTATACAATTCTAAAAAAACAAGGAAATACGGAAGAAATACAAAACAAAAAAACATTGAATCTTAGGCTTACCGGATTCGGGAGTGAGAGAGGAATAAGTTTGGTATTTAAGTTTGCGGAAATTCTCGCGGAAAAATTTTTTTCTTCTAGGGTTAAGGATCGGCCGAACAAAGAAGCAAGGAGAAGGAAAATGAAGAAGAAGGTTCCAGGTGGTTTTGTTTCACTCATTCATTTTTCTCTCTCTAATAGGAAATGACCTAATTGCCCTCCTAATAGCAAATAATAGAGAATGGATCCAAATGACGGAATTGCCCCCGGATTTTGACAGGATTTTCGCACATATCCTACTATGCAATCCAGTAAAAATCTACTAATGAAAAATGACTATTTTACCCTAATGTATTCACAAAAATAAGAGAAGATCGTAGGTCCAAATTTGGACCGGGTACAACAGAACTGAATTTTAACCCTTTGTTTTTTTTAACGGGGTGGAATTCTTTTTTTTTTAACCCCCAAAATCTACCATTGCTTAAAAGTATATAAAAATTACTAACGATCAAGTGGTTTATTAGTAGTCGGTCCCATTAGAACCCCCTTCACAAGTGATGAGAGTTCGAATCATGGGTGATGTCACATTTCTGGGAGTGTGAGTAGTGGTTGTATGCGGGTGGTTCCAGCGCCTATGTGTGAGCGGGTCTGCCCTCACTTGCTCCTCCGAGGTTTGTGCACGCCTCTGCTTTGCTTAACGGTTTAGATGCTCATCTTGACAAAAATAAAAAATAAAATATATATATATATAAATACATAAAAATTACTGAAAAGCTTTGTCTAAAAATATAAAGTTGATACTGGTAGAATTAAACCTGACCCCGGTTCGGTTCAAATCGTAGAATTAAGGTTCTTATGAGTTGAAAATCAAAACCCGAACAGGAACTGAACCGCTGGTTCAGGTTCTATTTTTATTTTTCTTTTTAAAAGTTTATGTTAGTGCAACTGCACTATTTATTGGCATGATTTGACACCTAGACCAAGTGGCGTGGCAACTAAGGTGACAAAGCATAATTGATGATGTGGCAAGCATTGTGACATGGCAAGGAGACTTGGAGTGCAAGGCAAACATCTTGAAGATCTTGGTGGAGCTATTTTTAGTAAGTCTATAACATGAAGGCAAATATCTTGAAGATCATGGTGAAGCTATCTTAAAGATGTTTGTGGAGTTCTTTTTGGCAATGCATTACAAGATCATATCAAGACCATGCTTAGAGAGATATGATTGAATACTAAATATGGTGGAGCTTAATTAAAGAAATATCTATTCATGGTATGAATGAAGACTAATTGAAGATATGATTTGAAGAATCCTTGATGAAGATTGATTGAAGTCCATTAACGGCAAGATTTTAGGACCAAACTTGGGTGAATTGAAGATCAAGTTTGGAGAATCTTTGAAAACCAAACTTGGAAGATTGAAGACTAAGTTTTGCAAGTTTCATTGAAGACGCACAAGGACGTGCGCCCCTTGCGAGGGGACTGCGTGATGAGGAACTGAGGAGGTAGGCTAGTTGCTTGGCGATCGGGATCGGGAGATTTGGCTGCATCGACTCGGACTAAGCATGACCGGGAGGTTGATGGGTCTTGAGGTCGTCCGCAACGTAACTAGAACTCAGTCAAGTCAGCAGTCAGGGCCATGTTGCAATTCATGTTACAACGAGGGAGTTGCAATGACTAATTTCGCCGGTTTTTAAATTAGTAGCCGCGGAGATTCTAAAAGAGGTATGTGCTATATTTGGGACGTTGAGGCGTCTATATAAGCTACCTTGCTCGTAGATTGTGGTGGTGACTCTGGGGTAACTCTTGGAGGAGAGTGTGTGAGCACGAGACAATCTAGAGAGGGTAGTGATCTTTATTGTTGAGAGTGTGAGTGACAAGTGTTTGTACTCATCTATTTTTACCTCTTTTAGTGGATTGTTTATCTCCGGGCTTGACCCTCCAGACGTAGGCGAGTGGACGCCGAACTGGGTTACCAACGTTGTGTGTCTCTTTCTTTGTTGGTTTGTGTGAGATTTCTATGAGTGATTGAGTGTTCCCTAAAACTCACAAATCACACCGGTAGAACTAACAGTTTATATAATATAATTTTTTATATATTTTAATTAATCGGAACCAAATTATTTAGAACCGAACCGGAACCGGAATCAAAACCGTATTGGAACCAAACCTAAAACCAGAACTTTAAGACTACGATTCACTTCCGGTACTATAGTTTATAAAATCATAACTGACTGATTTGAACCGAAACCAAACCGTGGTCAGGTCTAGGTAGAATGCATACTTATGCCTTATGGTGGCACCAAATAATGCAAATATAGCACAAGGCATGTGTCTAGCGTGGACATAGCAATGCTGGCTCATAATCCAAGTGCATGGTAAAGTGAGGATTGCACAATACTAGTTTGAGGCTACGGGCAAACAAGCCAGTTTTTCAACAATGAAACTTTTAATTAATAAAAAATTGTCACTTTAAAGGGCAAATTTTTTTAATTACACAAAATAAAAAGATAAACTATGCTTATTTTGAAAAAAAAAAAAATTAAGTTCATGATAAATGTCTTAATTTAGATTCATTCAAACAGCCACATATATATGAATTAATTAAAACTAATAGCAACATTAGAGATCTATCAAACTCCATACTTAATATTTGGCAATAATATATCTAAGAGTTCAAAAATTCATTCCATATATTTTTAAGTAATCAAATCAATGCATATCAATATCTATGTAAGATAGATAGATCAAGACAGTAATTAATTTCAATCCTCAAATCACAAAGTCATATTCATAGATATTACTTTCAAAATCTAGAGACCATATAACAAATTGGCAAACTTTCACTATCTTCAAATACCAACCATTTTTAATCTATTCACAACTAACCATACCAACTTTATCATTCAATGACTTAAATAACACTACTATACATTACTTGCCAAAAATAAAAAGAAAACATGATTAAATTTAAAATCTATACATTTAAAAGAAAAATATAAATAAATAAATAAATCCAAAGACAAGTTCATTGTCACACTATGCATATATCTGATATATAACAAATGACCATGACAACACAAACAACAAAGGAGATTTATTATCAAAAGATCAAGTCAATAAAGATCATTCACAATTAATATCACCAACTGTTTTTAACTTGTTTTTCCCCACCTTTTTCTCTATCAGACAAACACAACACTTGACAAATGCATGCATCGACATGCATGCTTAACATTAACCCATAAATAATAATATGAAAACCCTCTTATTTCCACAGAGAGAGAGAGAGAGAGAGATGATCTCATAAAGAAGAAGGGAAAGAAGAAGAAGAAGTAGAGAGGATAGAGTCATTGATAAGAATATTATTATTAGTTTGGGTTTGTTGAAGTGGTTCATGTTCATGATGTGGAGTAGTTGCATGAGTTGCATGGCCTTGAACACTAGTAGCAGTGTCCCAAAAAAGAAGACCAGGATAATGTTGTGAATCCATCCAATCACTAATAAGTTGCTGCTGATCTTGTTTTCCAAAACTATCCCTGCTGGTTTCATGACCTCCATGATCATCATCTCCACAACAATGGAGCACTCCCTCATCCATGCCCACCATTCCCATGTTCCCTAACCCATCAACCAAAGGTGGCAAATAGTTTGGGTCCATGTTAGTGTCTACGTTAATGTTCCATATGTTGTTAGTACTAGGACTTGCACTCCCATCTCCATTTATGCTTGGATCAAACATGAAGATAGGACATGTATGATGAGATGTTGCAAATATGTTCTCATGTGTCACTGATGACTTTGCTGCTGTTGTTGTTGTTGCAGTTGTTGTTGTGAGGAGAGAGTCAAGCTGGTCAATGGAGGTGTTATAACTCATTTGTACAAGATCCAAACCTGATGGAATTGTGCTCATTGTTGTTGAAGAAGATGATGTTGCTGTTGTTGCTGCTCCCGCTGTTGTTGTTGTTGTACTTAATGGTTTTCTGATCTTCTTCTTGATCCATGAGTTCCAGTAGTTCTTTATCTCATTATCTGTTCTTCCTGGCAAATGGCTTGCTATATGTGCCCATCTATATATCAAAACCATTAATAATTAATTAATGATATATTATCATGAGATTAACATTTATACTACTATTAATAATAATATTAATTTAGATTATATATATATATATATATATATATACCTATTGCCAACAAGAGCATGGAGGTTGATGATAAGCTTCTCTTCATCAGGAGTGAACCTGCCTCTCCTGATATCAGGTCTCAAGTAGTTAATCCATCTTAAACGGCAACTCTTCCCACATCTTTGAAGCCCTGCATTCATTCAAAAACAATGAATATGAACATGAACATGAATATATATATATAAGATAAATATAAGGTGATGATGATGAAGGTGAGGAATGAAGGACCAGCTTTCTCAGGGACTTCACTCCAGCAGCCATAGCCATGAGTGGTGACATAGCGAATGAGCTTTTCATCTTCTTCAGGTGACCAGAGACCTCTCTTAACCTTCTGTTGGTTGCAGCAAGAATGGTGACCCATGGCCTTAATTTCTTTAAGACTTGGTCGTAATTGCTATAAGTTATAATTATAGCACTGCCTGCTTAGCTGTTGCTTATTCCTTTCATCTTATATTCTTCTTTGCTTCCATTGTAACATTAATATCAAATATTAATCTTAATCTCATATTAATCTTTTCAGTATATATGTGGTTAATAAATTACCCGACAATGGCACCGGATGGAAGTTGTCATTATCTCTCCCTTAATACTTCTTATCTAACTTTAAAGCGACTCACCATCAGACATGACCACTTGTTCTTCTTTCTTGTTAGTTTGTCTCTCTCTCTCTCTCTCTTTCTCTAGTGTAAATTAATTAGTGTTATATATATATACACACACACACGTATGGAGTAGTTTGACTTATATTGGTAACGGCTTCAAAGTATCTACATCTCTTTCTATGTATAGATTAAATAATATATAATTATATTTTAGCTTCGGATGGAATCAACCTTGAGCTTTTTATCATCTTTTCTTTTATTTCAAGTTCCATGCATGTATATATATGTTGGGAAAATTTATTTATGTTTTTAAGTAGTTGTTTTATTAAATGTTAATCTTGAGCATTTTTATTATTAGAAATAAATTTATCCCTGTTTCTTGCTTTTGAAATTAAGTAATTTGTTTTATGAAATAAGTATTATAAAAAAATGTAGGTATACTATTTTTTTCTTAAATGTTTTTTTATAAAATACATACTCTAGAGGAAAACAAAAAGTTGAACT
>NW_024088287.1:0-66232 GCF_009730915.1 Dioscorea cayenensis subsp. rotundata
ATTTAGCAATTTGGCATATTTTACTTCAAAACTCATGAATTAGCTTTTTCCCCTAAAATAGAAATAAAGGTCATTAGTATAAAAAGAATGAAATTCGTACTAATTAGATGTTAAACATGTCAAAATCCATGCTAGTTACTATAAATGATATGAAAATATAGTATTTTAGCACTTATTAGGTATCCAAGTTAAATCACTATTTTTATTTAAAATTCAAGGAATATTAAGAATCCACAAAACTAAGATAATACATCTTCGGGTTAACATAGCAAATAAAAAGAGTTGGTTGCTCATTTGTCCTCTTGCACAGAGTGACATAAACAAATCAATATAAAATTATACTTGTTCAATCTACTTGATAAACTGTGCATTTTCTTTTCTTCCTTTTCCTCCATCCTTGGAGCTTTTATACGCCAAATGGCGGCTATTGGACTGCAGCGAGAGGTTAAAAGGAATTACCAAAAGGTTATGATAAAATAGGAGTTGGGTGTTTTATCAACATACAGTACTGGGAACATGTGGGTTCATGCCCGTAAGATGATTGAATCATGGGATCATGACCATAATTCCTTGTTCTTCTGTAACCCAATGTTTCCTGTTGTGAGGTGTAATCACAGTAACGTCATGAAGTCGTTCTACAGACAGGCAAAGAAACATTGTTTTTGGGGTTCGTGGGTTTTGACACCAGAAGACAATCAAGCGCTAAACAGGTGACAGGGCTGAGGCAAGATGTACAGGTATTGACAGGCATAAGGAAGGACAGGCATCTTGAGCAAGTCTCGCTTAGGTATTTCCAAGAAGGTCAATTTCCTGGCGGAAGCTCGTTTGTGGACATCCTTCAGTTCACTTGATATTCTATGCCCTCATTCCCCAGCACTATCTTCCGGCCAAATTGACCAAAACTGCAGTAAAAGCAGTAGCAGCAATTCTACACAGTAGTGCAATGGACTCCGAGAACCCTAAAAATCAAATCCATAAAATAGGGGTTGTGTAGATATGGCCCTACAACCAACCTAACCTCTGTATGATACATGATTTATCGTATCAAAATTATGGTATTTGTTAATAAAATAATTGATGAAATATGTATTAATAATTGGTGAATTATAATTTTGAGTTTAAATCAGATTTTATGTGAATAAATATATTGATAGTAGAGTTAATTAACTATATGTTTTTGTTACAAAATTCATTGAGGAAAAATGTGTACCTTATTAATATAATTCATTAATCATATTATATTAACATTAGGGCAAAAGATATATTATTAATTTTTCAAGCATGTATATTGTTGTGGTACTAATATTTTGGTGTTACTAAAATAATAGTGGAAATTGCCACCCTCTAAGTTTGTAAAATCGCCAAAACACCCCTGTTAGTTTTCACGATCGCTAAAAACCCTCCTTTTTAAACTCTATGTTTTTCAAAACCACCAAAGCCCTGTAACGGATGATGACAGATCTGAAGCTTTCAAATTTTATGGACTGAAAATGCCCTTGCATGGGGAGTCATCCAGTCAGCCCTATCCCTCGGCCGGGTAAGGATGGGGTGGGCTCCGTGAGTAACCAAGAGACGGAATTTCATTGGAGCGTTTACATTTTTCTCAACTCGCGCCTTCGACTTTCCATTTCCAGCTGCCTCAGGAGTCGTCTCTACTGCGCGGCGCCTCCGTGAATTGGCATTTCATCACTCTCCCTTTCCACGCAGATCTCGAAAGAGAAGTCCCAGCACAACTAGTTGGCATTTCATCGTTGCATTATAGGTATCGAAGAATGGTTTTTATGTTAACCGTGTCATTAGCAAAGATCGGTTTTGTTTTGGTTCCTATTTTTGTTGGAAGATATCAAGTCTCAAGCATTTTACCGGGTTTCTGTTAGTCTCAGGAGATTTCTCATTAGGGTTTTGTTTTGTTGCGATTTTCGCATGATATACACTATCGAAATAGTTTTCGATTGTTATGATTTGTGTAATATTTATAATGTACATTTCCTTCGCTTGATATGGTTGCGCGTTTACAAATGAGGTTGACGCTAAGAAATGAGATGTTACAGCTTTAAAATTTGCTGTCTGCTTTAAGTACTGTCTACTGCTTAATAAAATGGGTCTTTGTTTAACATTTGATATCTCGCTTAATAAGCTGGGAGGTTACGGCCCTAAAACATTATATTTTCGCTTAAACTTTTGTCAATACTGCATGTTGAATGTGTTGTTAATGTCGCATGCTTGTGATTATGGCGCCAACCTAGTTAATGGGCGATGCTATTCGCATCTAGAAATGGAGACCTTGTCGAATTGAAAGATAACATGACCCTCGACACTCGGGAGATTATTCGAAGGACACGCTTGCGCCGCGTTCCTCAAGAGTGGAAGCTATACTTCAAGAGAGGGCCCTTCTTGATTCTCTTTCGCAAAGTAATGCAGTGGTCGCACTAATATATTCAAGATCTGGGAAAGCCCTCTGAAGTTTTAGTCTCAAGATGTGGCTCCCTCGCTCTTGGTCTGCGTATGACGATGCTGCCGCTCATCTTTTAGAAGAAGAAACCAGCCGGGCTGTCAGAATCAGGTATCTATCAAAAACCTACAAGAGACACGACAGACTCCATCAAGAGTATTCAGTGCAACTTGTTCGATAGAGGAAGTAGAAGATACCTTTTGTCAAATCGATGGTGTACCTCTGGAGTATGCAGTCCTCTTCCCAAATACATCATGCTCGGTTCTCGAACTAGATCGTGAGAGTTATGTCGATGATCTACCGCCCATCGGGGCGATACGATGCAGTAGCGTGGCGACAAGTGGCTTATGGAGGATATTTCACAAGAAGCCGCGAGTGGCATAGAATGCGCTTCTGGAAGAAGACTGAACACAGGTACATTAAGAGTTCTTTGCCGCGCTAACGTTCTCTGATTTTACGAAATGACGGAACGGGAAGAAAGTCCGCTTTTGGCAAGATCCCAAAGATGCTCTGGCACTCATGAGTAGAAAGTACTCTATGGAAACGCTGTAGGTGAAACAAACATCGTCACGCTCGAGCGGAAAAGAGGGTAATAAATCACTGGACAATGTTTAACATAAGTCTTTAATGTTTAAACATATTATTTAGTGTTTAACTTTAGTATTTACCGCTTTTAAAAACTTATTCATATCATCTGGTTTAAATATTTTTGTTCTCCGCTTAAATATATATTCTATAACGTTTAAATATATAACCACCTGCTTTAAATATAGTTTTTATAGTTTAAAATGAATGATTTCACTGAAATTGTTTCGTTTATGCATATGTGTAGTTTCGAGAAATTTGTTCCGTCATCGTCAAGAAGAAATATTTATTCGGGGCCAACCGACGTGGATGGATGCTATTGCTCCCGGAACCACTTGCTCGAAGGCGGGATGAGAGAGCCTCTATCGCAGCGCTCGACGCAGCTTCTCCTACTTCCGACCCACCACGCGCCACGCAATCCTCGACGCCGGAGAGCCATCCGCCACCCAGCAGATTGCAACAACCCCCTACCACGATAACGAGCGAGTCGGGCACCGATCATGGCAGCCTCCGACCATGCGGGAGTCCAGCTCAACCGCGAGCATTAGAGCGACATGTCACCGCAACTCTTATGCGAGCGTGCCAAATATTGATGATCGAGTTTCCTCGGCTTGTCGCCGTGTTTTCGAGGCATCTGAAGGACGTTTCACAACCGATCACGCCCTATCCCTCCAAAGAATCGAAGCACGTGGATGAACGAGGCGTCGGAATTTGAAGCAGCGACTACATCACTCGGAAGGTCATTCTAAGACGGCCACATTCGAGAGAGACTCTGCGAGAGGAGAGCAATCGCCTTCTGTCTCCAGCGTCCGGTACGACGATGAAAACAATAGCAACACCATCGGGCTACTCATGTCATATCGAGTGCAGCCGCCGCTGATGACATGGCCACGACGGTGGAGGGACATCGTCATGCGATGCTGGCCGCTGATCGCGGTCGGAAGGTTGTTAACTCTCTTCTAATGAATCGATGGACCGGTGGAGACCGGGTCACGAGATTGCGGCATCAAAGATGGACACAATCCTTGCGGATCAAGAACAAGTTGGGGGTGTGTCTCCAACGATGATCGCCGTCATGCCATTAGCCAGGTTGCGGACCGTTGAATCGCTGTCGCGTGGGCCGGGTGGTAGACGATGCCAGCATCGAGCGTGAGACACAATCCCACCACAACTAGAACCATGTAAGGATGTGTTCGTGGTTGATGTTGTCGCTGCCGCGTCCCACGATCGGGAGCCGGGCACAATCCCACAACAAGAACAACCATCGTAAGGTGTATGCGCGGTCGATCTGTCACCGCCGCCCCTCGCGATCGAAGGAGAGATGCTCGCCGAGTGCTTCGAACACCGTGAAGGTGCAAACCCAGACGGTGCCCCATGAAGACCTGACTGACAGGAGCAACAAGAGAGATGATCAAGGCCAATCAACAATGGGACCGGATCATGAAAAAGCTTTTATTCCCATGGGTTGGCCTCGTCTGCTCTTAACAACGATATGAGCAAGGAGTTGATAAGGATCTTCCTCAACTGCTCTATGGACGAGTAAGTCTAAATTTTTATGATAGTGTTTAAAGTTTTTATTATAGTGTTTAACAATTTTCTAATAGTGTTTAATGTCTTTATGTTATCATTTAATTTGTCTCACTTAACGCTTTAATTATATATAATATCATTTAACAATTGATAATATCATTTAAACATTTACTAATATGGTCTTATTATATCCATTATCGCTTTAACCCTCGAGACCGCTGCGTGGAAAAATGACTGTCACAGACCACACGGACAAATTAGTACACCGCTTGAGGGGAAGGAGATGGTCATCAGATGATGTGATGGACGCTAGTATGCATAATACAAAAAGTCGCCGAGCAAAGAGCCATATCCTTACAAGAAGCGCCCTCACCACCGCCAGCTTTACTGCTTTATGTCAAAAGCAGACGACGACATGAAACAATTATGGCTATGGTCGGGATGCATGCGCACAACTCCCGCACGAAGTTCAAATTGTCATCCTCCCGATAATCATGAATGACCACTTCCATGTCGCCGTCCCTTCGACGCCAATAAACAAGAATAGAGAGTTATTCTTCATGTCCGGTACGATGAAAAGACGCTTGGACATGGTAAGTTCTTTAATTATGTCCGATTAATAGTATTTTGGTATTTAATCGGGTATTCTAATCTCAACTTGAATATCTCGACAGTCGAATCTATCTCGACAATTGTGTCGATATGGAGTTCGGCGAGTCAGACGACCAAAGTACTCCACTGCGGCACGTACATGGAAACCCCACGCGAAAACAAGCGAAGCGCCGATTGCTGCTGCCTATGTCATGCGGTTTATCGAGCAATTACTTTAGGGTGAGGAAGTTACGGCCACCGCAAATGCGATGTTCCTTACCTCGGATTAAGATATGTTACCCGTGATACTTAGGGAGGGAGGAAATGGCGTCCATGAGAAAGGGGTGCCACAAGCGGGTTAAATTTTGTGACCAAAGAACATGTCTTGTATATCTCAATGCCAATTTTGTTTTCGAATGTAAACCTGGACATTCAATTCATTGTTTTCATTTCGAAAAGAACATGACGTTTGTATATCTCAATGTAAATTTTGTTTTGTTTTCAATCAGTAAGGCGTGTTAAATTCCATTCAGCTTTTTATTTCATTGTTTAATTTACGCTGTAATTGTGTACATTTCCGCTTCATTGTTTAAATATACCATATATCGCTTAAAACATCGCTTTGAAATATTTCAAATTACACAGTATCCGCTTAAACTAACACCGTCTCTCGCTTAAATAAACGCATTCATCAGAAAGAGTAAGAGTTTAAATATGGAAAGTCGCCCATCAATACACAATGTTTCCCTTATCATCGCCGACTTATTTACAATGCCTAGTCGGGACAGCCATAGCAAGATCTACGATCGTGACCGGATCCATGGCGGTCACGCAAGTGTAACTCGCAGACATCAAACGCTGCGACTCAATCCCTTCTTTCGCTCTAGGCCGCCTAAGCCGCCTTCTGTCACAGCGGTCAGCAGCTCACGATTTCCGCCTCAAGGCCTCGTCATCATCGGGTATAGGGGAATATAGCTTTCTGTACGCCCAGCTTTTGTAATTGTCGATGGTGAAGTACCCGCTAATAAATCGATGTACGCTGGTGTCCTGTCTCGATTATCGTAGCCGGCAAGCGTGTTTCGCAAGTGATACCATCAAACTTGCCACCTTCGACACTGAACAAGTTCGATGGCGCAGATCTACGATAGTTGTCTGATCGGTCAACCACTTGTGAACGATCATCGACACAACGACTCAACACGAAAAATTTCGGTCGTCCTCAACAATGATCTCTACCTTCGAATGTATGTCCGAGCAAGTAGGTCTCCCATTTGTTCGCTTGCTCACGCCGTTACATAACATGCGATCAACTTGAACCTCGGCAAATAAGGTTAAACAAATGACGTGATGGTTAAATAATTCATAAACATGTTTAAACATTATTGTAAATATTTAAACGAAAGGATTAATATTTAAAGTCAGACAAGTGTAATTAAACAAAAGATTGAGAATGTTTAAAAGGGGTAACACTAAATGTTAAGTGTAAATCAACATTCACTGGACTCTTATGGAGTCGACCATTTTCGTCACATCGGTAAATGACGAGCTTCCTTGATCCAAGCATTGAACGACTCCACAGCGCTTGAATACATCTCACCCCCAAAGATCACCTCCAAGCAGATAATTCGACCAATGTGCCATATCCGATTATTAATCAACCGATGATGAGCTTCGATTGATGTGGCCTCGCAGCTTATTCACGATGATCATCGAAATCTTTAGCCGTGGGATGCCCACACAATGCGGAAGCATATAGACCCGAAAGACTCCTCCCTCAATGCCTTCCCAAGTCCGACATTGGCTTTCATAAAATTGGCCTCCAAATGCTCGAAGACGATATGCATGTGGCGAAGAAGGGAAAGACTCTCGCAATTGCGCTCACAAGGCCCTCGGACTCGTCTCGACACGAAGGTAATTATCTCATGATAATCTCCATCCTCGTATAAAGCATCGCCTAACTTAAATATGAACCAAGTCCAATTGGCATCAGTCTTGTTGTCGACTATACCGAAGGCGACGTGGAAAAAACCATTATTTTCATCTTTCCCTGTGGCACCCAAGAGTGTACCCGATATTTTTCCAAGGAGGTGGGTACCATCGAGAAACAAACGAACGGCCCGCAAGCCCTCGCTGGAATCCCACAATACACGCCACGAAAGAAAAGAATGCACGCTTAAAACGATCACCGCCTCTTTCCACGATCGCAACGCCTGCGGATTTTGTCTCGACCCACCTTATCCACATACCAAAGCAAAGCGATACATGAGCTGGAGATGTCACCGCCGATCGAGGACCACCCGGGCATGCTCTTTTCCCAACCAAGCCTCGCTTGTATGGTATGCGGACACCATGTTCCCGCAACATGTCCTTCTCGAATGTCGATGGCCTTGTACAAGGGACGGTCCTTGAGCTTCTGAATCACTCATGCGCTAACCCATTTTTGGACGCCGGATGTGACGTCCGAACCTATGCCACCACCGCAAGTGTGTGACGGGTTGATTGTCTTGATTCTGAAAGTATTTTTGTTATACTCTTTTGATGCATGAAGGCGCCAACGACAACCATCGGCAGCACATTCCACGATCACCGATATTTTTTTCGCTCTTTATGAATTTAGAGTCAAAAATTCCGTTTGATTGCATGATTTGAGTACATCCCTCGAAATGTTCGACACCGTCAAAACGTTGTCCAATATCCAACAACAAACGACTCGTAATGATCGACGAGGAAGGAAGACATCCCACACCGCCGTGGTCACCATGGGGATGAACGGGAGCACTCGCAGATCAAATTCACCCGCCAAACACTTGATCAAATGAAAAGGTCAATATGTTAAGCGGAGAATATAATGTTTAAGTGATAATGACAATATTTAAACGTTAAATTAAATACTTAAGCGAGTAACTAATAACGAAACGACTAGTACAAGATGTTAACCAAATGACTGTGACATATTTAAACACTAATGAACCCGGACAACTGGAACAATTAAAAAGAGAAGGAACTTACAATGAGTAAAACTCGCTTTTCATTAGGATTCTGCAATGGCACATCTTTGCTCTCGACAACAAGATCAACTACAGTACATTTGAAGATGGAGTGCACATGACACATCCGTTGGAAGTCAACATCATTTCTATCGACAAACCGCTTTTATATCCATCTCGTGTGATGAACTTAACCCCGACAAGAGAAACTTCGAGGACCCCATCGCTCACATATCTCGCTAACACCAACTCCCAAGAAGTCGAGCCATGAACATTAGCACTTTTCCTCCCCATGTGAATCTAGCAATACCACAAAAACTCTCCATAATATATCGCCGAAAAACCAAATCGTACAAACCAAAATGAAATGAAGAACAAAAATAAGCCAAAAGAAGAAGAAGAAGAAGAAGAAGAAGAAGATGTAAACAACAAAGCAGTCATGATAGGGCAAACAAAAAGTGCATATATATATATATCAACTGTCGCGATGAAGACAAAAAGTGCATAGAGGTTAGACTAGACGTGATGTGATTAGGGCGGTATTTTTTTCCCTCCATCTCAAGGGACAAAAAGGGAAATATATGTCACCGTCATGATGAAAGACATATTGTCATCTCTCGACATGAGTATCTATTTAAACGTCAAGCTTTTTATGTTTAAACAGATACATATAGTGTTTAAAATAACGATTACCGGTTTAAATAAAGTCTATATCATGTAAATAATACGCAAACCGTTTAAATATAGTGATTTAACTGTTTAAAATATATGTTATTGTTTAAATTGAATGCTTTCACTGACATCGCGTTGAAGATGGGTACCTCCTGGATCACTGTTTAAACATCTTTACGTATTTTCTTAAACACCTTTGTCATTGTTCAAAGAGTAACTTGAGTATTGTTTAACTTTTTCTATTGTTTACAATGACGTTCTTTTGTTTCCCACATTGTTTTTACTAGGTCTCTGTTTAAATTTCAGAAGTTCACATTCAAATAAGCTTGTTTCGTTTTATTTATAAAGCATTTACAACATTTATAACATTTACAACTTCCTCTCGGACTTTAGACACTCACGACTCGACCCTCGTAGAACGAAACAAGTGTCTGTACATTCGAATGCTCACAACGATTGCATAACATACGCATCAACTTGAACCTGCACAACGTACAACATTAAAAAAAGGTTAAACAAACACATTCATGAAAACGTCTATTAATCAATGTGTCATGGTCGGACTTAAGCGAAGATCCTGATAGTTAAACAGAACGTAATAGTTATACACTGACGTAATGTTCTTAAACGGTAACAAATAGTCTCAAGTGATAAATATCAACTCCGTCTTAAAGGATGTTTCCTGATCTCCCTCCTCTAGAGAATCCTCCGCAATCACGCAATAAGTGAAAACTTTCTTTTCTTACCCAAGTCAAAATGGTTGCTTAATTGCTTGCTCGTCATCCACCGCTAGAGAATCCTCTGCATTCAGGCAATTATGCGAGTATTTCCACTTTGGCAGGAAAATATAGTTTAACTTGTTGCGTGATTACGGCTGATTGATTCTCAAGATAAGGAGGATCACGAGACATCCTTTCAGATAGAGTTGATCTTCGAACTTTCGTTTGACTCCAACGAATATCATACCGTGAAGCGGATGGCGAGGGAGGAAGAGGAGGAGGAGGAGAATGATGATGAGGACGACGAGGAGTGGTTGTCCATGGGACGAGTTCTTCCTTGTTATTTATGGTGTGAAGTCCACAAGCAGGCTGACTCTTCATATCCGAGAAAAAAGTTAAACGCACGGTCAATGCGACATTGATTGATGACAACGAGCGGGTGTTCGGATATTTATATTACCGTGCATAGAATTAATGTCGTCATTAATTCTTATGCACGGGATACCATAACCTGCCACACGCCACGTGCCACACGCCAACAATTCGAGATCAAACGAAAAAGATCACCGTTTACTGCAGAGACTTTAAGAATTTACACGTTAATATGAATAGTTATACATGTAAAGATAAAGTTAAACGGAGATGACAATTATTAAACGGAGATGACAATTATTAAACATATTGGTAATATATTTAAACGGATAATAGCAAATAGTTAAACAATATTTAAAATATACAAATATATAACCATAAATGAGAAGAACTTTACAACGAAATGAACTCGTTTTCAAACGGAGACGACAATGGCACATGCTCTGCCTCGACAATAAAATCGACTACAGCTCATTTGAAGATGGAGTGCACTTGACCAATCCGATGGAAATCAACTTCATTTTCTGTTGGAGAAACCGATTTATATATTTCGAGTATGATAAACTTCACCCAGACTACTACAAATGAGCTGTCATAATAAACACCTGGGAAATGGTCAAACTGATAGCAACGAAGAGATTCTCACCGTATTACGAAACCGGCAGAACTGAAGTCGAACAACTCAAATTTGGAGAAATGAGGAGAACAACAAGATGTAATGCAACTTTTAGGCATTGTCTATCAGAAACCAAGCAGAAAGCCCTTGAAAAGGTTGAACAGTAATTTTCCCTAAATAATAATACCAACGAAATTCCATCGTTACTAATATGTTGGTATTATTATTTTATGGCATTCCATCGGTAATATTATGAATATTTTTGGCGGTAAGTCTATACCCCCAAAGGAATTCGGATGATGCGTGACATACAAATGGAATTCCTTTAGTAATAGTATGTCTGTATTATAAAATATACCACCAACGAAATACTGTCGCTGCACGTATGCAAAGCTTCATTAGTGATGGCATGGTAGAATTCCATCAGTACTCATATGCAGATATTATAAAATAAAAATATCAAAGACATTGCATTAATAGTATTTTGAGTATTTTTGTCAGTAAGTCTTTGGCGCTAAAGGAATTAGGATGGTGTGTAATATTCTACTGATGAGCATTCGTCGGTAATTGTATATTGCCATTATAAAATATTACAACCGACGAAACTCTATCACCACAAGCATGCATAGTTTTGTCAGTAATAATATGTTAATATTATAAATAATAATGCTAATGGAATGTTGTCGGTATCATATGTTGATATTATAAAATAATAAGACCAATAAAATGGCATTAGTAAGTCTTTGGCAACAAAAGAATTGGGATGGCTTGTATCATACCAATATAATTCTATCAAGAATAGTATGATGGTATTATAAAATAATACTATTCACTAACTTCTGTTACCTACAAGCCTGAATAATTTTGTTGATAATAGTATGCTAGTATTATAAATAATAAAATCGACGGAATTCTTACAGAAATCATTTGTAAGTATTATAAAATAAAAATGTCAATTGCATTCTGTTGGTAATATTATGAATGTTTTTGTCAGAAAGTCTTTGGCACCATAGGATGGTTCATAACATACATATTAATAATACTGATGGAAATTCGCCGGTCATGTGATTAATATTTTCATCGGTAAGTCTTTGGCACCAAAGGAATTCGGGTGGTGAGAAATATATTGATGAATTATGTTGGCAATAGTATGTCGGCATTACAAAATAATAACAATGACAAAATTCCATCAGAAATGCCGTTGATATTGTGATTGGCATTATAAATTGTTAATCTCATATAATCTATTGGTAATTCATCAGTATTTTGTCAGCAAAAAAGAATATTACCAATGAAATAAATTCTATCGGTATTGAACTGTTTTCTTGTAGTGAAATGTAAAATCATTTTGAATCAATTTGCTTCCCAATCTAAATACCTTTTTCTAGGGTTACGATGTGGGCCGGACTAAGAAAACCTAGAGTCATCTTTCTTTAATTTACTTGATGTTTGTTTTAAAATTATGTTGGATATTTCAATTTGTGATTAATGCTTGTAATTGCTTGATCAACAATTACATAATTAATGATTCGGTTTGAGATTGAAAGATGATAACTGAATTAGATCTTGATTGAAATATCACACA
Organism: Dioscorea cayenensis subsp. rotundata; assembly: GCF_009730915.1. NCBI lineage: Eukaryota > Viridiplantae > Streptophyta > Magnoliopsida > Dioscoreales > Dioscoreaceae > Dioscorea > Dioscorea cayenensis. The sequence continues at coordinate 12,110 of NW_024088287.1, forward strand.
ATCATTATAAGTAGCGACATATTTATGAGATTATATGCATTATCATAAAGTTTCAGAGATTCATAGTTATCTCAGATATGATGCTAACTTATCTAATAGGATATGCATGCTATGATGCGTGAAAGATCAATCATTAATTAAGAGAAATTCGATGACAATAAAAGGAATAAATATCAATTGATTGAACTAGACAATCTAGGCAGAATTAGTCTTGTTGAATTTGGAAGCTCTATAACCTATGAGCATTGATTTCTCCTTATCTAACTATTTCTCTCTCTATTGCTTGAATTAGACCTTTTATAAATTAATTTTTAATTTAATTAATCAAGTAGAATTGGGGGTAGAATTTCAATGGATAAACTCAATTCTCATCGGATGATACTTTCTTATCATTGTATTACTTGTTCATGTTAGCATATACTTGTATTTATAAAAATTTCACAACACACATGATCTAAAAACATCAATTTTTTGCCCAGTTTTTTTGCATTATACAAGACTATGTGTAGGTATAAGCCAAATTGTTCCTCTACTAGCACTTGGATGGCAACACTTAGATGACCACGTCATTCTTTTAATATAGTGTGATGTTTTAAGAAGTTGTCCCTTCATCCCTATATATTCAACACACTTATGAACTCCACCATCTAATAATCAAGCCATGTGTGCACTCTGGTAAATATTCCAAATCGAAGAAGCCTCTCTAAGTAAAGCATATCATCGCTATCAATAAAAAACATAATTAAAATAACCACCATGGTTGCCATAACATGCGTATCAATGTAAATGAGATCATCTAAACTATCAATAAAATTCTAGACATATATTCTAATGAGAAAAGTACTTTTAATTTCAAAGAAAAAACCAAACATCCTGATTTCTCCATGCTTTTGATTTTTCACAAATAATCCAATAGATATTGCAAAGACAGCAAAACTGCTTGCCAAAAACAAAAGGCTTGTGAACTATTCCATCATTAACATAGAAAAATTTTAGCTGAATTACAAGGGGTGTCATCAAGAAAAAAAATGCAAAGTTGGATATCATTTTGTAGTGTTTTCAACCATTTTAAGATCTCAAGCATATTTCCACTAAATCTAGCAAACATTCATTTAATTTTAAAAAAAAAAATCATGTAAAAATTTATGAAGATTAATACTATTTGGATAACCAAAGTTTTCCAAAATAACATGCATCACACAAATATTTTGAAAAAAGTTAAAACTAGCATTGTGAATTGTTACCATAGCTATGTACCCACACTGTCAATCTATACGAAATGAACTGCTAGCAGCGGCCAACCAAAGTTCAAAAACGAGTCAACTTCATACAAAAATCACTTCTCTATGAATAAATTGAGAGATTACATAAGTTCAATGTAAAACAACATTATTTGGACATATCAAAATCTTTCAATATTAGTCATATAGATAGTTTGAACAATTAAAATTAGTGCATTGAATTATCAAATGATTCTTCCTAATTGTTAGAGTATAAAATGGAATGGTTATTTCAACTAAACTTAGGAAATCAAAAATGAAATTTCACCAAATAAATAAAAATAAAATTATCATAAATGGACAAAAAGTCTCTGGGCTTACCAAACAATCTCATAATTAAATTGCAACATTAAAATCTTATAAATTATTTTTTAAAAATATTTAAAATATAAAAAACTAAAAAAATTATAAGCTGAGAAATGACTAAGTCACTCCTAAGGACAAAATGGATAAAAACCCGGAATACAAAAAATTTTGCTTACACATATGCCATGAACACTCTCTAATCATTTGATTTTAGCCTTTCTTTTTTGATCTAAAAACTCAAAGAGATTCTCAATATGGAAAAGCATAACTACAATCACAAATCCATAATAGAATCAAGAACTATATTGAATATTTCTCCCTCTGTCCCAATATGTTCATCATACACTCAAAAGTGTGTCCTTTTTTATATGTAACTTTGTAAAATCAATAAAACATTAATCTTTTTTTTCTTATTTTACCTTTACTTAACTACTCTATGATAGGTGTAATAAATTGAAGGCAATAATCTTACCAACTACTCAGACATTGTGTGTTGATCAATGAGGAAAGTTTATTCAAATTCAAGCTTCTTATTTTCTATAAAGTAGTAATGACCATAACTATTATTCTTTGTGAAGATTTCCAATAAATTTGAATTTAAGTAGAAAATTGTGTTCAATGGTGGAACTAGAAGCAAGACCAAGGTGGTGCTCACTTCAATCTAAAAAAGTATAACTATTAAAAAGTTTAGATTAATTCAAACTTGAAATTACAATAATTAACATTTAAAATATATCTCTTGGATTGTTTAAAATAGAGGGATTTAAAAGTAAATATATCCTATCATCTTAAGCTTTTCAGCTGAACAGACTTAGATAATATATTTGTTTTACATTTAAAAACAATGGCCATTAGAACAATGTCTTGTAAAAACATTAGTAAGATAATAGAGCTTACTACAAAGTACTGCTCAACAAATGAGGTTATTTCTTTCTTTTATTGAAAATTGTTATGTTACTTAATGTTGTCTTCTATTACTCCTAAGATTAAGGATTATGCAAATATATTATTATTTTCATTCTAATTATTTAGATCTCGACATTGCAATATTAATTAAGATGAGATTCATCTCTACATGTGATAATTAAAATGATGTTCATATTGCTCATTGATGTCTTCATTTCTCCTGAGATTCATTCAAAGGATTATGCAAGTATATTATCATTTTCATTCTGGCATTGCTTTGTTTATTCAAATGAGATGCATCTCTCCATGTGATTATTATTTAAAGGGAGAAGGGGCATCCCCTACCTTACTTTAACTAGGAAGAAAAGGTCTCCCACTCCTTCCAGGCAATGTTTTCAGAACCGGACTGGAAAGTGAACCGGCCAAATAATCGGGTCATGGGTCAATTGGTTGAACCGGATGACCCAGTTTGGTCGAACCGGATGATGTAATATATATATATATATATTAATACAAATATTAATTATCCAAACCCACATATATTCCAAACTTAATTCAAACATGATATGCCAATATGATACTTAACATGAACATGATATGCAAAATTATCATCCCACCAATTCACATGTGATATTATATATATATAATACATATTGTTATCACCGTCACATCAATTCATATTATAATTGCTTCAGTGCTTGAAGACCACTGGCGTGCAACAGCATAGTTGAAGACATTTTTGGTTAGGCTGCACACGCTGAGTTTACAAGAGATGCACTCTCTCTGGCAACTCCGACAGCCACTGAGGGCCTCTCAACTCTATCTTCACCTCTAGCCATTCTCTCCGTCTACGACCCTATCTGGCCTCCTTTTGTTCTATCTCCGGTCTCCATCTCCAATCTCTCCAAATGCATCTCCTACTCCCAATCTCACACCCACTGTCCTGCTTATCTCATCTACATAGACACCAACTATGAGATTGTCACTGCCATTTGCGATCTCCACCTTCTCTCTAACTTCGACTACTCCCATTTTCTTGATGACAATCTTGACGAATATGGAACCGGGGTCAACCCGGTTCGAGTAAAACCGGCCGGTTCGGCGGGTTTTAATGGATTTGACCGGGTCAACACTCAGTCAATGATCTATATTGAACCGGACCGGACTGCTAGCCGGTTCCTGGTTCCACCGGTCCGACCGGCCGGTCCGGTCCGGGTTTCAAAACATTGCTTCCAGGGCCCAAAGTAGTTTCAAACACCCTCTTGCCCCCCTCTTTCAGCCCTTAATTGTGTTACATACCCTATTCAAAAAAAATAATGATGAATGAAGACTGCTAGCTCAAATTTTACATAGTTGCCCAACTCAAGTGAAAGTTTTTAATAAAGAAAAAAAGAAAATTACTCTAAATTTTAACTTAAATATACAAGTAGAGTGTTGCTTCGTAATGTTTGTTGTGAATAGTTTTCTGAAAAAAAAAAATTAAAGATAGAAAATTGGAGGGAAGTAGAATTGGAAATTTTAATTTAAGTAAAATTTCATGTTGCAAAAAGAAGGAAAGGGGAATATTTTTTTTGGAAAGAGACCTTTATTGAAATTTGTGGGAGAAAAATAAGAGAGAGAAATTAGGTGTGATTTGGTTTAGTATAGTAAATATATAGGATATAGGAAGTATGTTATTAAATTTCCCAAATTCAATGAAAATACTGAAATGGGTTTAGTTTAAAATCAAAAGAAGTACAAAACTCAAAGAAATGTCACTTTTTTCACTTTAAGACAAATGAACATCTGAAGTGGGGAGTAGTCAGTTCACTTTAGTAACTTCACCACCACTTTAAAGCAATTAAATGTCCACTCAACTTTTTTATATATATATATATATATATACTTACCACAATGACCCTAGGGTTATTTATTCATCAAAATAGTCCTGAGCAATTTTGTCAAATACCCAATCTCAACAAAATGCTGACTAAGCACCAAAAAGACTAACCAAAGCGTTTTTCCACAAGTATTTAGGTTTTAAAAGAATAAAATTGATTTTTTAAAACCAAATAGTTATTAATTCTTCAAAACATCTCTTTCTTTTTTAAAATATTATTATTAATATTTTTTAATAATATTATTATTAATCTTAAAATTATTAGCATTGTTGCATATTTTTTAAAACCTATTTGTGTTTTTATCGGTTTAAACCATATTTGTCTTGTAAAGTTATTTTCTTTTTAAACCAATCAAGAATGATTTTTTTCAAAAAATGTCTATGATCATAATTGGGTTTGAAATGCACACGCATAAATATTTTTAAAATAAATTTTTTATTATTATTATTTAATACTGCATAAAAAATATATTAGTTTCATTATAAATATAAAATGTATATATTGATTTTGTATTTTTTTTAAATATATATATTTATCTACTATAATGATATTCATATATTAAAACAAATTTGTGAGTATATATCACTCTTATCATTTAGCCGAAGACCAACGAATCAGCACAAAGCCAGTCTAAGCCCGATCCAAACCCAATCCAAAGTTAATATTTGACAGGTCAGCCAAAACCTAACCCAAACAAACATTCGATTGGATATGGATATCATTTTTAAATTATGGGTCGGCCCTTTTGGATTTTTTTGGCTGATACAATAGGCTGTCTTATGAGTTGACCCATTAAATTTATTATTAAATATTGATAATATAATTTTTAAAAAATATCACAAAGAATATACAATGATAGAGAGTAGGTGTCAACCTAGTTGGGATTTACCCATATTTTAGTTTCATAATGTTTTTCTCAAGTGGAAATTTAATAATACTAGTCAATTAACAAAATTATTCATTTTTATTTTTATTTATTTTTTATTTTTAAATCATCATAAAGATTAATTAAGTAAAATTAAAAAAAATAACAGTGGGCCGATTCGAGCCGAATCCAATGGGCCTATCCTAGCCCAATCCAATAATTGATCCAAAAAGCCAAGCCCATGAGTTGGGTCATGGGCATCATATTTAAAATTTGGGCTGGCCCGGCCTGACCCAAACTATTCATGGGGCTTGTCAAATTTGAGCTTGGGCTGGGTTAAAACTTAAATTTTTTTGTCTGAACCAGCCCGCCCGGACAATGATGAGAATGAGGTACATATATGATATATCTGTATATATGCAATTTTGTGTCTATATTAAACATGATTACAGTTATACATAGGAAAAAAATTTAAAAATAAAACACTCCACAATGAGTTTAAAAAAATTATATTTGAAAATTAAGTAGATTTTAAACAAATAAAAACACAGATTGGTTTTAAAAATGTGCAGAAAAAAAACTTGGACTTTAAAAATAAGGATAATAATTTTTTGAAAAATATATAGTCTTTGATAAAAAAATTAAAATCTTAGGTTTTTGAAAAAGAAAAGTAATATATAATATTTTAAAAAAAACATGATCTAAACACACCAAAAATTTACAAACGGGACTTCACCTCACAATCTAAGTATTGTAAAATAGTTAACAAGTTTATCCACCCAAGGGTCTCAGTTAGTGAGAGGCGCTCGTTCGCCTAAGAGTGACACAAAGAGTAAGTCGCAGATTCAAAACCCCTTGGTGTATAAACTTGATGACTAACCATACAATACATGGATTGTGTTGAAAAGACGAAATCCAGTTGTCGCTTTTAAAAAGGAAATCTCTCATAAATTATTTTGTGAAAAACCCAAGATTAAACTCCAAAATTCATGTAAGATGAGACCACAAATGTTTATTGAGCTTGTTCCACATATATGTGCATGTCCTTCATCTCCTTTGAATAGAGGTGCTTATCGCCTATTTGTCAAAAACATAACTAATTTTTTTTCAAAAAAGCTTTGTTGAGTTTTTTATAGTAGCAAATCAGCATTTGGTGCAGGACATTTGAGACGCTCCATAGTTCCATTTTTGAAAATTTTTATACTTCTTAAACATTTTATTTTAAATTCAAATTAGGAAGTACTCGTCTCTCTTAGGAGGGCTAGGGGAGCACTTTCACCCTAACCAAGAAGATGATGTGATCAGCGGGACAAAAAGAAAGGGACAATTTTAGAAGTTTCTGAAAAAAAAAAAATTTGACATTGAATGTACCATCTAAAAAGAAGAGTATAAAAAGCAAAGAGAAAATGATCAAAATGAAGATATCTAAACTCTTAAATAATTTAACCATATATATATATAAATTTGGGAGGTCTTAAGTTTGTTTTTGTGTCAGGGTTTAACGCAAATGATATTTTTCTGAACAAACACAACCAGTGGTAGTTTAACTGAAATTTACTAAAAAGTTAGTGAGCCTAAAAGATTAAATTAAAATTTACACAAACTAAACAGAAATTTGTTGTTAAATATATGTCAATTTACAGCGAAACAAAGGGAACAGAAATTGAGGTTATCTGATATCCCCTGCAAACATACACAAAATGAACTGCTGCACTTCTACAGCAAAGTTGAAACTACCACAAAATTCTTTGAATCAATCTCCTGAATATCAGCTATTTAAGAGATGAAGAAAATGGACATCAAGACTGACAAGAACTTTCACCAACTAATATGTTAAAACTTGAAAATGTCATCCAACAATTCATTAACATGGTTAGTACAGAGATCAACATGTGTAAGATTAGATTAATGGGACTTGTATTAGCTTCTTTGTTGAATGCACACCTGCACCATTTTCCAACATTAGGTGAGCCATATGAGCCCAAAAATGCACAAAATGTGAAATTGTAGCAGAAACAAGAAAAGAAAGGGACGACATTTTTCTCCTTGTCAAGCTTTTTGGGAGGAATGAATTGTGAAGTATGGACAGCATTGCAAGAAAACAGGTTACACTACTTGTGTTTTTCTACTTTTTACTGTAAATGCACGAAGATTAATGGGATACAAGTACCTCCTACAGTTGAACCTAACTTCATGAAACTGTGTCTTTCGTTGGTGGGGAAGGATCTGGTTGATCTGTGTTCATATCAATGGTTTCATATTCAGATAGAAGATTACTGAATTCATTCAACAACCTTTGGACTTTCCTGTTTGATGCCATGGCTGGAAGAATGTCCTCCCTGAGGAGTTTGTGTTTTTTCATTCCCTGCAATAAAAGCTTGGATTAAACAAAACAACCATTTAAAGATCAAGATCAGCTCACAAAACCAATGTAGCAAATTGATTTCGAGCTGAGGATAAGACCAGATTAAACAAAGGTTTTTGTGTTGATCGAACAATTGAAAAATAAAGGGCACGCAAGTATACCACAGGATTAAAACTAGAAATCCGCTTTTTCATTAAAGAAACTCACAAGCACACAAGGGTCCCATGACGAGTTATTTGAATCAGAGGATGAGGCTTGGGCCATTCCAGTAGGAGGTCCAAGAAAGCTTTCACAGACTTCACGCAAGCGAGATTCATCTGCTTCCCTGCAAAAGAATGAAATGGACTTTATTATTGTGAGGCAATCAGGCAACACAATCATTTATAACCAGTTTTCAAAACTCTCTGCAACTTGTTACTAAATAGAATTGTAGCCGATAGAATCTTGAATGAGTGTCAAACAGATCACTTGTCAAACCATCCACTTATGATGGAGGACAATAAGTATAGGGCTGAAAACCTACATTAAAAGTTAAACAGCAAACACAAAATATATAAACTCATCATCATGTCTAAACTACTAACCTTGCCAAAAAGCGTATGTAAGAGAGAAGGCACTGCCGATATTCATTAGGTGACATCAAAGCCAATGACGATGCAAGCTGTACTTCCAAATGAGCACGCGTCTGGACACCATCATCTGTCACCCTGAAGAACATGGTGGAGAAAAAAAGAAATGAGTGAACAGCAGCAATATAAAGGTGTGCTTATTTCTAGAATACAATGGAACTAAACAATGAAACAAAACAATCAAATTTTCAGATGGCGGATGAATAGGTTAGTCTCTTGAGATGCACAATGGGTGTGGAAGAAGAACAAACCTGCTCCAGCTTGGTTTCCTAGCTAGGAACTTCCCAATGTCAACCTGCAGACTGCCCAATTCACCACTGTGAACAGAGCTTAAGCTAAAAGAGCTTGCAAAATTTGAAGCTGGAAAGCAATCATCAGCTATTCTCAGCCAGCACATGAGGCTCATATCGAAAAGAAAGGCATGGCGAGTTGCAAGAACCACTAGGGGTGACCCAGATCTTGAGAACCTTGCTGATATAACTCTTACTGTGCCTGATAATGATGGTGAAAAATCAAGAGAGCAAATTCGTGGGAAAAAGATATGAACTAGATTGGCACTTTGAAAGAATAGTTATAACAAAAATATGGAGCAGAGAAATTATCAAGGCAAAACTTGAGAAGTTCTACAAAGCAATTTAAAATCAGAACATATGGACAACACTCATACCAGAATCCTTCCCTGATAAATCTTCTCTTGTAGTTACCAAAGAAGCTAAAGAGTCATGAAGAATACATGACCTTTTTAAAAGATCCCAGACATACAATAATCCTCTCTTGGTAACTAGAAGCAGCTTCCAGCAATCATCACAATCAATAAAAACTCCTGCTGAACCCATCATCATAGCTGGCATAGCTCGTCTTCCACACTTCGTATAAACCTTGAACAAGATGAAAGAAATAAATACCTTTTCACATCAACATTTACTAGTTTAAAAAAGAAAAAGTGCAACAGTACTCTTAATTGTTGATAGAGAGTATGTATTAGTAGCGCTGGATTGATTACATGATTCAGGGAAATTAAAAAAAAAAAAAATTGTTAGAAGCAGAAGGCGGATATGTATTGTTATAGCGAGTAAATATTTTAATTTTGATTTTATACGATAGTAATAACTAACAATCCCAGTGTTTACTACATTATTCATTTGTTTGATGATTATGTAGCACTACGGGCATTCATGAAGAATGCAAATCAATGACAAGAAAAAGATTATATGCTTATAGCAAAGCCATACAATTTAAATACAAAGGAAAAAATAAAACAAATTAATGATGCATCAGAATAACAACATAAAATTTACCTATCAAACCTCTAGCCAATTCATACTAATATTTAATATTGCCATTTAACTTTCCTAATTTGTATTTTGGGATCTTCATGCAGTAAATTAAAAATTAATGCTATCTAGTAGAATGTAGCCATTTGAATACCTGTAGGCAACCATCTTCACAGCCAACAGCCCAGAAATTGGAGTTTCCTGCCATGACAGTTACTTTTCCAGATATTCGATCTGACCAGAGAGTCTCTGTTCCCCTTGTGCATCTAACTTCAGTTTCTTTTGTCAAAAACGTATTTCTAACGCCAACTATATCATTCACAGAACGCTCTACTGGTCTAGCTTCCAAGCAGACCGGTAGGCCACCATCACTGTTTTTCTTGTCGAATATTCGAATAGAAAGAACACTGCTAGATGTCAAAGAACCTGGCATGCCAACTAGCCCTGCATGCTCTACATTTACCCTACCATCAGTGTTGGTTAAGGCTGGTGCCTTCTCAATGACAAGGCTTTCAATGATGTTAACTCTTCCAGTAACCCCAGAACGCTCCTTAGAACCGTAGTTATTTCCCCTACCAGCAATGTTATTGACATCCGAAATTTCACTAAATGGTCTTTTAAGTGAAGATTCCCTTATTCCACTATCAGCAAGAAACAGTCCTCGATCATCCTTCTGCTGTTCCGGAGCTAAGGAAGAAAAATCCACAACTTGAGCATGGGTTGGATCAGAGATATTTTCTGCGTGGGCAGGAACTCCAACTGCCTCTGGAATTATACGTTTCCGTCCATCAGGCCGCCTATATTCTCTCTGTTTCACAGGGCTAGAAATGCGAGCTGGTACAATTTTATTTGTACCATCATTACCTGCCCCACCAATCTTTTTATCATCTTCGACTTGCGCTGTGGAAGCCTTGGAAATTGGCTGGCTGGCAATTGGGTTCACTACATCAGCAGAACCTTTTTCAGGAATCTCATTCTGCTGAGCATCAGGTAGTCCTTTTTTGCTAGCTGACTGTTTAGCAGAAACAGCTTCTAACAGCAATTGTGCAGGGCTTTCAGCTAAGTTTGCCTGCCTTCCCCTGACATCACCATAACGACTTCTCTTCAACTCATCCAACTCAACATCACTTAGGCGTTGTCCCAGCTCCTTCACATCAAAATGGAAAGTTGCCACTGTCCCATCCAAGGAGCAGGCAAAAAGTGCATACCCATCAGGGCTCCTGTTTTTTCAAACAAGAATGTTGTAAGAGTAAATAATAGGTGAGAAAGATATTCAGAAAACATTCCTGTAAAAGTTAGACAGATAAAATGCTTTACCAGGATAAATCAACAACGCTTTGAGTGAAGAAATGTTTTGCAACAAAGAGAGGGCGGGCACTCGCTGTAGTCCACACAGTTATAGTGCGATCTTGACTTCCAATCGCAATGACATTATATGGTAGTGTTTCTTTAGTTGAATTTTTGGAGGTGCCATTCGTCCATCCAGTTGGTGCAACATTTGCCTCCTGGCCAGCTGAATTACTCTTCCGAAACATGGAGTGGTTAAACTTTACAACAATAACAGGTGCATTATGACCTAAAAAATCAAAAGTGGCAGACCATTCTCCTCTTTCTAAGACGGGAGCTGAGTGTCTGGGCTTCTGAAAGCCATGAGTGGTGGTGATGAAATGACCACATGGTGACCATCCAAGTCGTCTAAAAAACGTCGACCCAAGCTGAAGAAGATCATTTCTTGATAAGATAAATAATAATAGCATGGTATGCTAATCAATTAAATGACTTACTGATTTTGACCAGTGCCCTTCTGTCCTGTGCGCAAGACTCCAGTCCGTTGTGCGCCAAATGATCACAGTCTTGTCATCTGACTGGCTCGCTATAAATGAACCAATAGGATCCCAAGCAACCCCCTTAACCAAGCTGGAATGGCCTCTCAAGACTGCCGTACAAATGCCATTGGTCATGTTCCAAATGTGAACAGTATTATCTAAACTTCCACTGGCTAGTATTAAGTCATCTGGAGACCAGTTGAGATCCACCTACTTCAAGCATAGAAGGAAATCTACTCAGTAAGACAGATGTTAAGACAAGGGCGCTAAAAGGGTAATAAAAAGCAGATTTCATGATCTATGTAAATCAATATTATCGCATAAGTGGAGGACTGTAATTACCACATCTGCAGTGTGACCCCTTAATGTCATTATCACTTTCCAATTTTCTACATCTGGGGGCTCCCCACTACCAAATTCAGTCGTGCCCGACCCAGGTTTTCTCTCATGAATGAAAATCACTTGATCATCAGACCCTGAAGCAAGATATCTACCATGCTTAGCCCATCTAACACAGTTGACAGAACCAAAGTGATCGCGGAGGGTTGCCAGGAGCCTTTGATTTGAACTGTCATTATTTGCGTCCATGTTCACAGATTTCATGTTCCATATGCGAACCTATAACAAGAACAATTTCACACAAAAGCTTAGAAATACATCAAATTCAGCTCATTCACATATACAAGATTAGTAGAGTAAATCTTCTCCCAATGCTTCCGTCTGTCAGTATTGACATAGGATTCATTCCATGCATTGATTTGAAAGTCTGCACTTTTTCATGCCATGTAAAACAATAAACTAGCAGCGAATCTAATTAGTAGGATAGCTATTTAGCCTTAAAACTCCCATATGAACAATGCAGTAATAGAACACTGTATAATAGCTTAGTAGCACTTTGATCATAAGAAGCTGAACATTTTCCACACATTCTAAGAAGCAAGAAAATATATAAACAAATTAATAAATAAGTGTGTTAAATCAACAACAGCTTGGCAGTGCGATTCGAGCAAAAACTCCAACTTTATCCAAGATCCACCAAGAAAACATAGCAATTTGAGAAAATTCAAGAATTATATGGGCACGTACTTGTCTTCAAAGATCACCAACAAAGAAATGAAAAGAAACATTTAAAAAATCCAGACTTGAAAATACCGCACTGAACATTCGGCAAAGATGAAGCATGGCAAGAAGGAAAAGGTCCCACCTTGTGATCGCCCCCGCCGGTGGCGAACCTAAGCCCGCCGGCCTGGACATCAATGGAGAAGATTTGCAGCCCCTCATGCCTGATCCAATTGGGCTTCTCGGCAATCATCTTCGCCCTGGTCTCGCTCCAACTCTCCTCTAAACAATCAACGAAGCGGGGAATTTGAGTTTCATGCCACCACCACGGGCTCAAAACCCTAGATTGGGTCCCTGAGCAAAACCCTAGCAAAAGCTCTCACAAGGTTGCGCCTGGAGAATAAAAAGTAAAAAAGACCTAAAATTAGGGTTTATTTCTCTGGCAGTTGTTGGGAACAGAAAGATTTCTATTTAGATTTAGAGAAAGATTGGGACAATGAGAAGCTTGCTTAGGGAAAGGTTAGAAACACAGGAAGTGCAATTTTTCAATAAATAAATAAATAAATAATAAATAAAATAAACATTTTTATTCTTTGTGATGTTTTCTGATTGAAAACAAAAAGAGGACCAGGCATTTTGATTCCGGATTTGGACTCTTTATTTTAAATAATAAGTTGTTTTTATTTACTAGATTGGGTTTTAATACCATTTTTTTTTTTTTTAATTTTGACCGTGCACAAGCAGCACTACCACTTGGCTGCTGCGGGATGGTGTATTATTATTATTTTTTTGGATATAAAATGGTTTCTTTTTAAATTAAAAAGATACACTCTTGACTATAGTATCTCATACTAATATTTATAGTATTTATTTTCTTCTATAGGTGATAGCTAAACATCTTTTATTCGGAATTATTATTTTTATTTTTTTCTATAACAATAAAAAAATAAGTCATGTTTAACAATTATAAAGAAAAAATTTACCCTCTTAACTATGTCTCCTATTAATAAAAAAATAATAATAATTCAATAAGGTTTTTTTAATTTAGGCAAGAATATCAATGAGATATGGGAATTTTATTTTATTTATTTTTCGACAAAATGGACAAACCACCACACAAGCACACACATACTAACACTTAGTAAAAATGGAAATTCTCATAACAATAATTGAAAAATTAAATTTGAAAAAAAAACCCTTATCGAGAGATTTTTTAATCTAATCAATAATCAAAAGAGAAGAAGACAAGCATGAACTTTGTAAGCTAATAAAAAAAATCATCCCATACAAAAGATAAAGCCCTCAAAATTTTACATGCACTTCAACGATTAAGGAGTTAGCAATTAAGATTATTTACAAAAGGAATATCAATTCACTAAGTCTAAAGACAAGTCTATAAGCAATAGGAAAAAAAAGCCTTTTGAGGATAGATCGAGAGAATATTTTTGGATTTAAAAAAAAAATAAGAAGAAAATATGAAAAGAAAAAGAAAGAAAAAAAAAAATGAGGGCCAACTGCAAGGATAAAAGAGAAGAGTTCAAGTTGAGTTGGATATCGAGAAATACTAGTTCAAAAAAAAAAACAAAAGAAAAAGAAAAATAAACTACTGATTGCCAAGATGAAAATTCATATAAGCATCAAGAAAGTAAAACAAGATACTCCTTAGTCAAAATATAAAATATATATATATATATATTGAATGCTAATTAAAACACATGCACATAGCATGAGCTTCAAAGCACAAATTATTAGGTTGTAGACTGAGTATTATGTAAAGATCTAATAATGAATATGCACTAAGTTATTTATATAGACATAGCATTAATATTTGTGTGTATATATTACATATTTGATTTAAAGGACCTAATCTATGTATATTATTAAAGTATATGTATAATTTGCTCTCAGAGTGTTTTAAGGAACAAATTTAAATTTTTTATTACATTTAAGTTTTTATTTATATTACTTATAATAATTGATAAAATTTAATTACCCTTATTTATTTGTACAATAAATATCCATAAGATCTTTGAAATCTATATTATATAACAATTTTCATTGTAAGAGTTGTTTAATTTATATTGTTTTGTATATATGATATTGCCTCAAAACTCCCCTCAAAATTTAAAAAACTCCGATGCGAAGCTGGGGAGTTTGCCTAGTTATAGAGATTTAAATAAATTTTGAATTGGGTCTTAATTATTGAAATTTGATGTGAGTAGAATTCATGAGGGCGAAATCATAGGTCCCATAAATTTTTTTAATAAATAAGGTGCGGTCCCTGAATAATGCATATGAGCAATTGAGATTCATAATTAGGGTTTTCTTTAGGGTTCCCGTCTCCCTCATTGCGTGCAATCCATTGGAAGAGCACATGATCTGATCATCCGCATCAATGGATTGAAGTATAGATATGCTTTCACTTTCTTTATGTTCCCCAAGCAATTTTAACCAAATGATCCAGACCTTTTACGGGATTATTCCCAGGTTCCATCACAAATTATATATATATATACATATATTATTAAAAAGAAATAAAAATAAATCATGGGATCAACCATTGAAAACCATGATCCTATTTCATTGCTTTATTGAAGTTTGAAAGCCCCTCATTACTGGGCTAATTTATTGTCACCATTATTGTATGCATTGATTATGGCATTGTTGTTTTATTGGGATGTCATTGGTATGGAGTCTCATTGTGTTTTGAACTTAGAAGATGATAGAAGATGGGTCTGTAAGACCGAATGTGCAGTTAAAACAGTGTTTGACTATTGTCTTCAAGTAAATCTCACTCTTGTCTCATTATTGCCTCTTGTTACTCACGAGAATTGATGAAACAACATATAAAGTGTAGACCCTGTCCTCTTAAATAAATTTAAAATTACTTTTAGTTAAATTTATCTATTTATTTATATTTTAAAGGGAGATCCTTATCTTATCCCACCTCCCGGATCTAATTTATGGTTCCGTAACGCCCAAGCGAGGATCTTCACGCGATATTTGTTTTTTTTTTTAAATAAAAGGAGAGTAGAAAACTGGAGGAAACCCTACCTCCTCTCGTGTCGTGTGGTGATCTTGGCTGCAGGCTCTTGATATTTTCTACGTTGAATTTTGTGATGAGAAATCCAAGGTAAATGCTTGAAATTTTAATTGTGGTTGTGAGATCTTGCTTATTCTCATTCTTAGTTTCCACTCCATAGATTACCCTAAGGAATTTGATATGTATTCATTAGTTTTTTTTTGTTTATTCATTCATTTATTTATTTTGTTTAGTATCTTGTATACATCCAGAATGTTTCCCATTTATGTGTATAGGTTATATTTTCATGGTTTCTAATAATTGTCTTGGACTGATGTTAAGCTATTGTATAACTTGGCCTTTAGGATGTATTTTTTTTTTATGACTATTTAGGTCATTTGTACTGTTAGGTATTTTCTTACAACCATGCAGTATGGTCATGTGCATCTAGTATACCTCTCTCACAAAATTGGTGAGCTTATAATTTGGGGTTTTGATGTTTATGCACACGCTTTATGTTTGTTAGGGCTTCCTTCGAGTGCTTGATTTTGATAATCTGATTTGGAGTCTTGGAGTTGGGAGACATTTAGGTAAGTATCCCACATATAAACCCTATTATATGTATATACTTGAAAATTCAAGTTTTGTGAACTTTTAGAATTTTTAAAGAAAATTACTGATTATTTTGACATATATATATTGAATTATTTATTTATTATTATTTTTTAAATCACTTTAAATTATTTGAAATTTTGAGTAAATGATATTTTATTTTGGATTAGAATTATCTGAAATGTTTAAATATTTATTTTATATTCGGATTATTTAATTTCTAAAATTTTAGATAGTTTATCTAAATATGTATTATTGCAATTATGAATTTCAGATATGTTTTAGTTAATTTCTGATGAATTATTATTAATTTTTTTAAAAAAATTATCTGTTCATGTTTGGATTCAAGTAACTGGTTTATTTTGCTATGATAAAATGGGATCATGCGACTGCTAAAAATTTTGTTTGGCAAATTATTCGTATTATGCCCAATGCGAATTTTGTTTGTTTATTGTTTTGTGAACATGCAGTATTTTGACATAGAAACTAGTCCCCAAACTAACTTTGCAATAACCCTGTCACTGGGGGTTAAACACTGACCGTGTCGACACGTATTTTGTTCTAGAAACTATAGTTTCCCACCGCTTGCCGTCGATGAAAGAATATCGGCCTTTGATAATTTTGGCTCGTGTCACCGAGGGTAAAAATATGGCTTTTGATAATTTTGTCTCGGGTCACCGAAGGTAAATATATGAATTTTGCGATTTTGTTTTGCCAATAGTCGTTTGGGGGACCTATATGCTTAGTGTTTGACATTGGTGTTTACTTGAAATAAATTACATTTATTATTTTGCATTTTCAACAAATTATGTTTTTGGGTGACTGATCCCTATATTTTTAGTGGTGCTTACTGGGCTGTCAAGCTCATAAATATTGTTGTTAATTTTTTTTTTCAGATCAAGACTAAGGGTGAGTGGCGGATAGCTTAGCAGGGATCGTTGGGTCACCGTCAATCTTATTAGCATGTAATAAGTCCCCTTTGTTGTGGGCATAGGTTTTAACTCAAAATAAAGTTGTATTGACTGTGCAAACATTTAGTTATTTCTTTTAGTGTTGAACTTTGTTCTTGTTTCCAGTTTTGCTTCTCTGTTAGGTTTTGTGATTTTGAGAACAGGTTTTGAGGCCTTGCATGCCTACTGGGCCTCGGCTTGGTTGGTGTGTGGCCGTTTGTCAGTACACTGAGCCTGGCGAGCCGGGTTCGGGGCGTGACATAAAGCTAAAAACTTGCTGAGAGAGCAATGTAGCATTTATTACTCCCTTCAAAGGAGTTTTACTACCGCCTCTTGACTCTCACAATAATAGAAGCTTTAAATCATTGAAGATAAAATATAGTTTAGTATTAACATTTGATACTTATAGTGATTAAAGGTAAAGATAACCCAACAAGATGACTAGTGTAGGTTATGGTCTTTCATTACTAACATCTCGTATCCATACTCAAAGAGGTGATTAGTGTAGTATATAGTTTTTTACCAATAACACTTGGTACTCATTCTCAGGGGTGGGTTCAAGGGTAAAGCTACTCAAGCAATCACTTTAGGCCCCCAAAAATTGAGGGCATCATCTTAGTTTAAACCAATATAGTTTTTAAAATCTTATCAAGATGATTATAATAATAACTATGTACGGAGTCCATAACTTATGAATTTAATTTGGGGCCTCATTATTAACTTTAAATTTTTAAAAGTTTTAAAATCTTATCTTTTGTAATCATAATAATTTTTGTTGTATAATTAATTAATATTTAAATTTTTTATTAATATTTCACTGATTTCAAATCTTTCATCAACTAGCTTTTTTAAATAAAAAAAAAATTAAGTTCTTAATTTTTTTTTACTTTAATGTATAATTACTTCTCTTCTTCTACCAACAAACAAATCTATTTCCAAAAACTATAGCTTCAATGCATAATTAATGCTCTATCTTCTCCCAACCAACCAATCTATTCCAAATATATATATATATAGCCATGAGTGACTAACGGTCAAATTTTCTAATGTCTATTATAAATCAATATTCTAATTTTTATACCATTCGTGTTTTTTCATCTTTGCTAATTACTATTAAGTTCTTGTTTGCAATACTCATCACTCGCTGACTCACAAATGACAACCGACAAGGAGTCCCAGGCATATATTTTCTCTGAGGTAATTTATCCATATATACTACTCAAGTTAATAGGTTCTATTGTTTTAACCTTCTCATGTTATTTTAATTTATATTGTTTTTAAATATGTCGACCCAAAAATATGAATCTAGTTATGCAAAACTCAAGAAAAAGAAAAGAATTGAAACTTTAATACAGACTCAAAAAGGTGCTATTGATAAATTTTTAACAAGCAATGCAAAACAAAATTAGAAAATATAGAAGAAACTGAAGAATGTTCTTTAAATGAAGTTAATGAACAAGTTAGTAATGTGGTTGAGTTAAATGATATTGGAATACAAGAAGAAGCTAGTGAAAAATCTAACATAGATCCTTATGAGGGCCAACTTGTAAATGAATCTAATGATTGCATTTCTAAGAATATATATGATCCTAGTCAATGGACAAATATTAATGCAAATTTGAGAGATTTATTAGTTGAAAAAGGGCTGATTAGAGTTACTGATCTAGATTTTTCAAAAAATAAATTATCGATGCATTTTTCAGCAACACATTATATTCAAATTTTGGCAAATGGAGAAAAGCATGAAAGACGATGGTTGGTTTATTCCAAAGATTTAGATAAAGTATTTTATTTTTTATGCAAGTTGTTTAGCTCTATTTCAAGTAAGGGTAAACTAGCCAATGAAGGTACTAGTGATCAGAGAAATCTTAGTACTAAGCTTAAAAACCATGAAACAAGCAATGAGCATGTTATTAATATGAGTTCATGGATTGATTTAGAAATGATGCTATTGAAAAACAAAACAATCGATAAGCATGCCGAAGAACAAATTAATAGAGAGAAGGAACATTGAAAAAATGTATTATTAAGAATTATTGTTGTGATAAAAACTCCTGGTAAAAATAATTTGGCATTTAGGGGGGAAATGAAAAAATCAATCAAGAGAGTAATGGAAATTTTTTAAGTCTAATTGAAATGATTGCAGAATTTAATCCGGTGATGCAAGAACATATTCGACGCATTAAACATGATGAAATTCATAACCATTATCTTGGACATAACATACAAAATGAATTAATAAATTTGTTAGCAAATTAAATTAAAGATAAAATTATTAAAAAAATTTAGAAGCAAGATATGCTTCGATTATGCTTGATTGAACTCCAAATACAAGTTGTCAAGAATAAATGTCTTTCATTGTGAGAATTGTGGATGTTTCATCAACTCCAATAAAAATAGAAGAACATTTTTTAGAGTTTTTAAAAGTACATGATACTAGTAGAAAAAGTCTTTTCCAAATTTTTGTGGATGAAATAAAAAATATAGGTCTTGATATTAACAACTCAAGAGAACAAGGGTATGATAACTGATCAAATATGAAGGGAAAACACCAAGGAGTGCAAAAGAGAATTTTAGATATAAATCCTAGGGCATTTTATACACCATGTGGTTGTCATAATCTAAATTTGGTGCTATGTGATATGACTAATTCTTGAACTAAAGCTATCTCATTTTTTGAAGTAATACAACACATTTATTCATTATTTGCTTCTTCTACTAAACAGTGAAAAATTTTAAAAGATACTATTCCCAATTTAACTCTTAAAACATTATCACAAACACGTTGGGAAAGTCGTATTGAAAGTGTTAAAGCTATAAGGTTTTAAACTCCACAAATAAGAGATGCTTTTATCGAAATTAGTAGAAGTTAGTGAGGATCCAAAAACTAAAAGTGAAGCTAATTGTTTAGCAATATATGAGCTTGCAAATTTTGAGTTTTTATTGGGTATGACTATTTGGTGTGATATATTGTTTGATATTAATTCAATTGGCAAAAGTTTGCAATCAAAAGATATGTGTATTGATGTTGCCATAGATCAAATAAAAGGTCTTATCTCTTTTTTTCAAAAATATAGAGAAGAAGGATTTACAAGTGCTATGGTGTCTACTAAAGAAATTGCATTTGAAATGAATATAGAACTTGAATTTCGTGAGAAATGTGTTATAAGAAGAAAAAGACAATTTGATGCAAATGATACTTGCAAAACAACAAAGATCATTGAAGAATCTTTTCAAATTGATTATTTCTTATATATTGTGGGCAATGCTATTCTTTCACTTCAAAATAGATTTGAACATTTCAAATTATATAATGATACTTTGGCTTTCTATTTAATGGTAAGAAATTGAAATCATTAGATAATGAGACTTTAAAAAAAAATGTTGCATTAACATTGAATGTTGCTTAAAGCATAATAGCTACTCTGATATCGATGGTTTAGATATATTTTTTTAATTGGAAGTATTAACAGAAATCATGCAAGTAGAAAATAATATTCTAATTGACATACTCAATCAAATGAAGCTAAATTCTTTCCAAATGCACATATTGGCTATAGAATAATATTAACGACTCCTATAATTGTTGCTTCAGCTGAAAGAAGTTTTTTAAAATTGAAATTAATAAAATCTTATCTAAGGTCAACAATGTCTCAAGAAAGATTAAATGGACTGTCTCTATTTTCAATTGAAAAACAAATATTAGAAGAAATTGATTGAAAAACTTAATTAATAACTTTGCATCTCAAAAAGCAAGAAAAATAAATTTTAAATAAATTTTGGGAGTGAGAAATTCTTCTTTTATAGAATGACATATTAATCTTCTATTTGGTATTGGATTTCCCTTAATTATACTTTCATAAAAGCAAAATCTATTTGAACCTCTTAATAGATTATGTTGGATTTTATTTAAATAGTATAAATGTCTTTATAACATGGGATTCAATCTTGACGATGAGTTTCTCTTTGCTTCAAATCTATGTTACCAACTTGTGTATGGTTTTTGTGGTAGGCCAGATATAACTTGGGCGACAACAAGACTTTCAACTCATTATTTGACAAACTTCAAATTGTTACAAACTTTACAAGGGACAACAAACTTGACATAGGGAAGTTGATTCAATTTACTCAATCTCTTACTTTCTATACTCTTATTACTAACACATCTTGACAAGAAAATTTAAATATGAGTGGAATTTGGTTTGTGCTAGTGAATAACTTTAATATTATTTTATTTACGGGAGCATTAGCTGTGAAGTTCTTTTCAAGACTATAAGCTAAAATGAAACCTTTGCAATTGCTTGGAAGCTCAAGCTATATTCCCAAAAGGAGTCTTTAACCAACTTGTACTTTGTCAGATTACTTAGACTCAATGATCTTTTTCAACATGAAGAAATGGATGTGCTTTGAAGATACAAAAATGATATCAAGTCAACTAAACAACTTCTGAATTTATGTAAAGGAGGGATTTTCTTTTTAACTAGCTTTATTCTATAATCTTTTTATTTGTTTTTATTTGTTGTTTGTTATGGTGTCTATCATTTTGTTATTGTTGTATTACATTATGGTTTCTTTAATAATTTTTTTTCTTATTAATTAATTAGGGCCCCGGTCTATGCTTGGGCTTTGGGCCTTTATAAGCTGTGAGCCGCCCCTGCTCATTCTTGAGAAAATGATGTTAAACAACCTTCAAGTGATAAAGAAGAAAAATTCAATCAACAATCAACTAATAAAGTGAAAAAATTCCCAAGGATGAAGAGAAGGATCTCTCTCGTTCAAAAAAGAGTAGAGATTGTTTCAAGCGATGAAGAAGATAAGTACCATTGAGCAATAATGAGAAGAGATCCTAAATGATAAATAAAAAAACAACTTCTTAAATAATGAAATTAAAGACAATTTATGTGATGAAGCATTGGTCTTTTTCATGCAATAATATTGAGAGAGGCTCCTTATGAAATAAAAAAAAACTCACATGATAATTTATGAATTTATATATTAATAGAAAGAGTCCTCGTATGGAAGCAAAGGTTCTTATAAGTTGATGTAAAATTTCAAGCTAGTGAAGGGGAGATGGTTTGAAGGATTAAAATATATATAAAACTCAAAAGCAAACAAGCCAAGTTATTAACATGATATGAAAGGTTTATGACCTAACAACATAAATATTAAGTCAAAACTCAAAAGCACAAAATAACTAAGATTTGAAAATCTCAAATGAATGGCAAATATAACTTTGAAGTTGCAAAATACAAAGAAGCTAAAAACTTAGAGAGTTCTATAAGTGAAAGACTTGAAGACTTCATAAATATGAAAAATCAAAGTCTTCAAATATCAAAGTCAAAGGAGATCAGGCTCATAACTCATAAGCATAAAGAAGCCACAACTTGAGATATAAGAAATATTTTAAAATGCAAACCCATATATTAGAATAAAATCAAAATCAATGTGTCAAAACAGACATATTGAAGTGTATTTTATGGTGAGAGAATCAAGAGAAACTGAAGTGTTTAATTCTCCTTCTTACAAAGTCAAAGAGACTCAACTCATATATTGATAGAGAAAATTTGGAAAAAAATAGAATTTTTAGTTTGAATAATTTTAGTCAAACCTATGTATTTGTTGTTAGAAAATTTTATAATAATTAGGTTATTAATAAAATTATTATTATCATGTTGTTCAAATTTGAATATCTTATCTAATTAAAAGATATCTTAAATATATCATTTATAAAAGAATACATTTTATTAGGTAGTTGTAATTAAAAAAAAAAGGAAGAAGATATTTACTCATTTGTATATAATGGCTTACATCTCTTCGTTATTATCTAATTGATATGATACTCAGCATCTTTCAATGATAATTAATGAATAAAATATTTTTAAATAGTTGCATCATTTGAAAAACACGTTCATTCATAAATTATTAATACGAACGAAAAAGTTAGATTTTAGACATAACACACAATCTTAAGTTTTAAAATTAAGGAGAAGATCAATACCTACTTTCTTTTTTCAATCCCAGTTTCTCTTTATTAGTGCTGGGTACAGAAAAATAAATGCTTGTTTTATCCACTAAAGCTATTTGCATTCAAATCCTACAGCAATCTTAGAGGAAAGGGGGATAAGTTTGAAACGCATCAATGAACGCTTTCCTAAAATCGCTTTTGTAATTCTTCCAAAGTGAAATCTTTGGAATCATGGAGCAATTTCTTTCGATATCCACTCCAAGAACTTGACAATTTGGCCACAATTGCTCCAACTTGAAACCAACAAGAAGTATCAAGGGGAAGAAATAAGAATGAGGAGTCCTTTAATGGAAACAAAAGATAAATGTTCTCAATTGATCATCTAAACCCAACAATAGCAAGAAAATCAAACAAGGGGATTGCTTTGTGTGTGGAAAATCTAGCCACTATGCAAGGGGCTGCAAGTTCAAGAGGTTCATAAGTCAGAGATAAATTTTCTAGATTTGAAGTAAGATATTGTTGCAACTATTAACGAAGTTAATTCCACACAAGAAAAATTTTCCGTTTGGTGGTACGACACATGTGCCACTGTTCATGTTTGCTATGACAAGTCTTTGTTCAAGACATATATCATTGTTAATAATGGGCAAGAAGTACAAATGAGAAATGAAGTAAGATCCAAAGGAATTGGTAAAAGAAACATAGAACTAGTTTTTACTTTGGGTAAAAAAGTGATCCTTAATAATGTACTTCATGTTGTATAAGAATCTAGTGAGTGGAGATTTGTTAAGTAAACCTGAAATAAAATCTATATATGAATCACAAAAGTTAATATTATCCCAAAATGGTATCTTTGTTGGGAAAGGGTTTTCTTGTAATGGGATGATTAAACTATTTGGTGTACTTGTGAAGAATAATAAAAACAAAGTTGATTTTGCTCATATGGTTGATTCTTTATTTTTGTGGCATAAAAGACTTGCACATATTGATTTTAAAACTATTAAAAGAATGGTAAAATTTGATATGATCAAACGTAATATAAATGAATTTAAAAATTATGAATTATGTGTTAAATAAAAAATTACCCAAAAAAAACCTTTTAAAAGTATCGAAAGGAGTTCAAATTTGTTAGATTTTATACATTCTGATATATGTGAATTGAATGGCATACTTACTAGAGGTGGAAATAGATATTTTATAACTTTTATTGATGATTTCTCTAGATATATTTATGTATATTTGTTAAAAATATAAAGATGAAGCTTTTAATGCTTTTAAAAATTATAAGGCAGAAGTAGAAAATTAATTAGAAAATATAATTAAAATTCTTAGAAGTGATAGAGGTGGAGAATGTTTTTCTAATAATTTTAATGCATTTTGTGAAGAATATGGCATTATACATCAAAAATACGCACCTAGAACTCCTAAACAAAATGGTTTGGTTGAAAGGAAAAAATAGAACATATCTTGAAATGTTTAATGCTTTATTGTTGCAAGCAGAATTGCCTTTTAATCTTTGGGGTGAAGCACTTCTTGCTACTTGTCATATTTTGAATAGAATTCTTATGAAGAAAAATAAAATTTCTCCTTATGAGTTGTCAAAAGAGAGAAAACCAAATATTCATTATTATAAAGTGTGGGGATGCCTTGGTTCTTTTAAAGACAATAATCCAAAAAGAACTAAGTTGGGTCCTAAAGGGATCAAATGTCCTTTTGTTGGGTATGCTTTTAATAGCAAAGCCTATAGACTCCTAAATTTAGAGTCTAATGTGATAATTGAATCCAGAGATGTAGAGTTCTTTGAACATCTTTTAATCTCAAATGATAAAGATCAAAGTTCCTCCAATGAACTATCATCAAGTGAGACATGTCAAAAAGTTAATAAGCAACCAAGTTCTCAAATAATAAACAAAGAACCTAGTGAATTAACAAGAAGTGATAAGATTGACCCACAAAATATTTCCTTTTACCTTGTAGAAGGTGGTAGAAGTAAAGTTTTGAAGGCAATTCCTATTGTCCTTCAAATTGAAGATGATCCAAAAACTTATAAAAGGGCAATGGCTTCTAGGGATGCAAATTTTTGAAAATATGCTATAAATGATGAAATGGATTCAATAACATCAAACCACACTTGGGAATTAGTCGATTTACCTCATGCTTCAAAACAAAGCTGCTGTAAGTGGGTATTCAAGAAAAAAACTTAACACCAATGGCACTTTAAACACTTACAAAGCAAGGTTGGTTGCAAAAGGATTTTGACAGAAAGAAGGCATTGTTTACTTTGATACTTTTGCACTTGTAGAAAGAATTACTTATATTAGAATAATTTGTACATTAGTTTCAATTTACAAATTACATGTTCATCAAATGAATGTTAAAATAGCATTCTTAAATGAAGATCTTGATGAGAAGGTCTATATGGAACAACCATAAGGGCTTGTTTAACCGAGAAATAAGCATAAGGTTTGTTAGTTAATTAAATCATTATATGGTTTAAAGCAAGCACCTATGAGTTGACACAAGAAATTTGATGATGCTATATTATACTTTGGTTTCACACATAGTGTTGCTGATAAATGCATATATTGTAAATCATGTTATGATTATATAGTAATTATTTGTTTATATGTGGATAACATGTTAATTGTTAGCAATGATATGAAAGGTGTAACCAAAACAAAAGGATTTCTATTTTCCATATTCAAGATGAAAGATCTTCGAGAAGTTGATACCATTTTGGGAATCAAAGTAAAAAAGAAATAGTGGGGGTTATGTATTAAGTCAATCTCACTAAATTGAAAAAGTGCTAAATAAATTTATCCATTTTAAAATAAAAGAGGCAAACACCCCATATGATCCAAGTGTCAAATTAGTAAAAAATGATGGAAAAGCAGTCGCACAAATAGGGTATGCAAGTGCAATCAGAAGCCTAATGTATGACATGCAATGCACTAGACCAAATATTGCCTTTGTTGTTAGTAAATTAAGCAGATTTACTAGCAAATCTAGTTTGGAACATTGGAAGGTTATTGTTAGAATTCTTGATTTTCTTAAAAAGACTAAGGACCTTGCCATACAATATTCAAAATTTTCTACTATTTTAGAAGAATATATTGACGCAAGTTGGATATCGAATTAAGGAGATAGTAAATCTACTATAGATTGGATGTTTACCTTAGGAGGTGGTGTAATCTCTTGGAAATCCAAAAAACAATTATTAATAACTTATTCAACCATAGAGTCAAAGTTAGTTGCTTTGGTAGAAACAGGAAAAGAGGTTGAGTAATTGAGAGACTTTCTTTTAGAAATTCCATTGATTTCAAATAATGTAAGATCAATTTCAATATTTTGTGATAGTCAATCCACTATAGCAAGAGCATATAGTGATGTTTATAATGGAAAGTCTAGACATATGAGTTTAAGACATGATTATGTGAGGAAATTAATTAAAGATGGAATTATCTCCCTCACATTTGTGATATATAATAAGAATTTGGTTGATCCCTTCATTAAACCTCTTACAAGAGATTTAATAAAATTGACATCTAGCATGATGGGTTTTAAACTCCTAGATTTATCCACCAATGATGGCAACCCTACCCAAAATTATGAAATGAGTAATTATTAGGTTCAAAGGGTAAAAACAAGTCATTGATTAGTGGATGCTTAAGTACTTAAATTTGATTGGACAAATTATGATAAAAGTACTTATTATCACTGTCAGAGGGTTGAGTATCAAAACTTATAATGAAATTTAGTTTTGGGAACAAGTGTCTTAAAGTGACAAAGATACTATGTGAACTTAGATGTGGTGCCGCTTCGATTGAAAGTTTAGGAGTTTCTTTCATAAAAGTTCATGAAAATGGATAGCACATGGCCATAATAATTGCTAAGCAAGTGTTTGATTGGAATAAAAGGATACAATGTTTATGTATATAATAATACTAGTGCTATCACAAGGAATAAATAGTTCAAAGCTTCATGCTACTAGAGATTTGGATTACACTTTGTGTTATTACACTAAGGTAATGTTCAAATTAAAAGATACATTATTTTATGCATAAGCATGCTATTTGATCTTCTTTAGAATAGAAATTCAATTTTGAACAAGTGGGGGATTGTTAGGAAACTTTATAAAAATTAGGTTATAAATAAAATTATTATTATCATGTTGTTCAAATTTGAATATCTTATCTAACTAAAAGATATCTTAAATATATCATTTATTCAGGTAGTTGTAGTTTAAAAAAAGAAGAAAAAAAAAAGAAGACATCTATCGGTTTGTATAAAATTTCTTACATCTCTTCGTTATTATCTAATTGATATGATATTTTGCATATTTTCAATGACAATCAACTGATAAGATATTTTTAAATAGTTACATTGTTTGAAAATATGTCCGTTCATAAACTATTAATACAAACGGAAAGGTAGAGATGTCAACGGAGCGGCGATTCACCGGGGAATACATTCCCTGGCCCCGACCACAAAAATATACTCCCATACCCGAACCCGGCCCCGAACCCGAATACAAGGAATTTTTTTCCCCGTCCCTGTCGCCGCAGGGATTTTTTGGGTTCGGGGATTCCCTGGCCCCGATTAATAAATTAAAATAATATTATTATTTAAAATAAAATCTATAAAATATTTGCTAAAAATACTATAAAAATTTTAATAATTGAGAAACTCATTTACAAATATGACTTAACACAAAATACCAACATACACAATCACCAATAAATTATTTGTAAAATTTAAAAAAATTTAAAAAATGCAATATAGTTAATATAAGTTTAGAATTTTATTTAATTTTTATACTAATGTTTATTTAATTATTAATAATTTGCTAAACAAATATATAAATATATGGGGGTTTTTCTAATTTTTATTTAGATATTTATAACAAAAAATAATATATATATATATATATATAATATTTAAATTAAATATTTAATATTTCGGGGCCGGGGCCGGGGCGGGGCGGGGAGGATATTCCCCGGCCCCAGCCTCGACCCTAACGGGGAATTTTTTTCGGCCTCGGCCCGTCCCCAACCCTCGAAAAAATTCCCCGATCCCGACCCCAACGAGGCGGGGAATTGGGTTAGTTTTTAGACATAACAAACGATCTCAAGTTTTAAAATTAAGGAGAAGATCAATACCTACTTTCTTTTTCTAATCCCAATTTAATCTTTACTAGTGCTGGGTGCATAAAAAAAGGCTTGTCTTATCTACTAAAGTTATTTGCATTCAAATCCTATAGCAATCTCAGAGAAGATGGGGCAAATAATGCTTTTAGGAAAGCGTTCATTAACACGTTTCAAGCCTATCCATTATCTACATGGATTTCCAACATTTGTTACTTTATGAGATCAATAAAATTAATTTATTGTTCTATTTTATCTTTCATTTGTTCTCATTGTTAATCAAAGTTCCCATGATAAAGCTTGGAATAATTAATATTAGGGGATTACTCTAATAAAATTCATTATCTAACAATCACTTGAAAATATACATGATAGAAAAGCTTACTTGTATTTAGTTATTTTTATCGGTCAAACTTTAACAAGTTTGGGTTATGGTATCTCCCTTTTTTTATATCCATAATATATATAGTTCCCTCTATATATTTACATTTGGACCTGCAACTCCTTGTTTTATACTTTAAACCTTCTTAATTCTTAGATATGTACGTCCCTTGGCTAAATTGCCATCTATATGAACATCCCTCTCTTTTTCTTAGCCATATTATTTACTCAATTGAATTTATCTTGTCTGATAATTGCTTGACTTTCCTTTTTATTCTAATACAAATGGAATTATTTTTGGGTATTGTTTGTACCTTTAATGTGGGTAGTGGCCACTTACTACTAGTGCACACATCAATCAAGTGCACACATCCGTCAAGTTGTAAAGTATTTTATAAAAGAAGGGTTATCAATTCCATGAGGACTAGAGCTATGTGTACTTACTACTCACCTGGTATCTAGCCTATGGAAACAATGACATATCCTAAATCCTATAAAATTCTAAACCTAAATCAAACAAATGATGAATCATTGGGGATAATCAATTATAAAGAAAAGGTATCCGAGCAAGGAACTTCTCTAGGCTTTTCTAAGTTAAAAAACAAGGATATTAAATTAATGATTGAGTAGATTAAACCGTAGGGTATTTCTAAGATATGCTAACACTTTTCTTAAGGCGATTAACAACTAATCCCATACATAGCTAAATTGAAATCTTTTTCTGATCTAAACTCCCTACGATTTCATTAACACTTTATACATCTCAAAAATCATATTTAACCTACATTGAAATTATTATGGTGATTAGTAATCTATCTCTAGATGTACTCATAATCCCCTTCAACTATGGCAAATCCACATATGAAATATCTCTCAATCTCACTTATGTGAATTAAACATGAATTCAACTCCTAAATAGAAATCATGGCATGTAAAATACATAATTCAATCACAATCAAAACATAATATAAAACCAATATTCTAAGTATGATATACATGATAAATCTTAGGGTTCATCAAATTCCTCATACATAAGAGTATTTAGCTCCTTATGGTAGAGGAATACAAATCAAATCTAAAAGAGGAACAATGAAACAAATGAACATAAAAGCTCTCTCTAGCTTTACTGTCTTTTTTTATCTAGTGGAGTCATCCCTTCAATCCTTTAATCACGTGATAAGTGCTTGTGTGATAAGAATGTGAAGTGTTCTTTCCTTATGTTGAGCATTACTTTTAAGAGGTTTAAGCGCTAATACATGTGTATTTGTGCTCTTTTGCGCATGTAGGGTTGTGAAGCTAAGTATTGAGAAAAGAAGCCAAAAGTAGATCGTAAACGCATTATTTGGTGGAATCTTGGAAGAAACAAACGCGAAGACACAAGTGGGACTCCAAGATATGTGAAGGTGTGCCAACCTCCATGAATTCAAGTCACTACAATGAGTTGGAGGGGCACAAAGGCAGTCTTATTTACGTATCTCGACTTGTACATTGATAACAAGACCTCCGCCAATGAAGCTTTTGATTGAAGAAGACATGCGATCTACGGCATAAACGTGTGCTCGTTTATGTTGTCTCCATGAAAAGCGTGGAATTGGGAGTGTTTTGGCCGAGTACTTTAGCAGGCATTGTAGCAAAAATATTGTAGCAGTTTCTGTTCACAGTAGGCCGAAAACAGGATTTCCAGAGAATCCATAGGGGCGTGTGGTAATTCCACAAGCCCGTGGGAAAAATTCATAGGGGCGTGTGGATTCTCGATTCCAGCCCTATTTAAGCCGTGATTCAACCTGATTTTTGGGATCTTCTTTTCCCCTTTTCTCCAACTTTTATCCATCTTTCGAGAGGCCATCAGCTAGAGTTTAGAGATGCTTTTAGCACATCTTTGGACTGGTTCTAAGGAATCAACACCGCGC
The DNA here is from genome assembly GCF_009730915.1 of Dioscorea cayenensis subsp. rotundata. Lineage (NCBI taxonomy): Eukaryota > Viridiplantae > Streptophyta > Magnoliopsida > Dioscoreales > Dioscoreaceae > Dioscorea > Dioscorea cayenensis. The sequence continues at coordinate 42,484 of NW_024088287.1, forward strand.
TCCACTTGGAAGAAGGTAATTGGGGGAGCTTTCATCCGCACCAATTCGGTGAGGTGTGCTCTAGGCCGGACAAGGGGACCTTTGGAGAAGGCTTGGCTACTCCACAAGACCATCGACATGACTACCGAGGGGGTTTTCTTATGGAACACTTGTTTTTACTCTCGATTTCATTGTTGATTGTATTGTGCTCCATGGAGAGCTAAATTCCCTAGTGGGTACTTGGATTTTGTAAACCCTAGGATGTTATTGTTTCATTGATCTTTTATTATGCTTTCCTTAATTGATGTTTCAATTGAGTTCCAATCTTGAATGCTTATTGAATGATTTCTCCCTTCGAGTGACACTAGGGTTGAGAGTTCATCTTGGTAATCATTGTAGATGAGTGACACACTACGAGGGTTAGACATTTCTTGATTGGAGAGGGTTGAAAGGGTGAGTCGAGAGGTAGCGGAGAGTCCCCTTTCCCCTCTGGTGTGATTTATCCTACCTCTATTTTCTTGAGTTTTTTACGGTCACAATAGAGTGAAGTTCTAGAGGATGAACTCCAATGGGGTTTAGTTACGCGAGCAACAGAGTGAAGCGTTGAAGTGACTCTAGTGTCTAGGGCTTAAATGTGACTAGGGGCCTTTCACCTGGACCAAAGGGTTAGGTCTATACATAGGAAGAGGGTTTATCACTTGGATTCTCTAGAACTCCATGCAACTTTACACAGTGTGAGGTGTTGAGACTGAGCGATTTCTCCACCGGGACATAGTATAGATTTAGTCATGGTTGACCTTAGATTTGGGACCGTGTGCTTTAGGATTTCCATGACTCATTGAGCATTTATTAGGAAGTATAATAGTGGGTCTTGCACTTAAAACATTAATCCTAGGGGGAGCATTGTCCAAGTACCCCACTTCTATCGATTGCCTTACCTCTCACTTACTTGCGCCTCTCATTCTTGTTTCTTTTTATCTTTGTTCACATTAGATTTTATCGACATTATCATTGTTCACTTTCACGTGGTTATGTAGCAATTTAAGTATTTTTACTCCCTACTCCCTGTAGATACGATACCCCACTCACCAGAGATTTATTACTCGATAAACCTGTGCACTTGCGTGTCACACGCAAGGACGTTGTCAAGTTTTTGGCGTCGTTGCCGGGGAATAGGCATTTAGAGATACTTTGCACTTTGCTATCTTATCTATTCATTCATTTATTTTTCTATTTCACATCTTCTTATTCTTTCATCATTCTGATTTGTTTTTCTTTCTTTTGTGCAGCTCCAGGTTATAACTCGAGGGAACCCTTTGACATTGCTTGAAGGTGATCCTGAACTTGAACGTACACTCAGAAGAAAGGGTAAAAAACCTGTGTAAGAACTGTTAAATCAATCTGAAATAGACATTGAAGGGTCAGTAAAATATAGCGGAATAGAATGAACAACAGAGAACACTTTCTGATTACGCCAGACAATCAGTATTGGGGACACAATCTAGCATTGTGCGATCCCTCAATTACAGCTCTGAACTTTGAGCTGAATTCAGCATTCATCCAGATGATTCAGCAGTCAACATAGTTCAATGGTTTGGCCGATGAGTATCCAAACAATCACATTGAAAACTTCTTGGAAGTTTGTGACATGCTAAAAATCAACGGTGTTATGGATGATACTATTAGATTGAGGGCTTTCCCATTTTCTCTAAAAGGAAGAGCAAAGCAGTGGTTACATTCTTTAATGCGAGCATTCATCACGACTTGGAATGAGATGGCTGAAGCTTTCTTGGCTAGGTACTTTCCTCCGGGAAAGTCGGCAAAGCTTCGCAATGAGATTTCGTTGTTTGCTCGGATGGAGCTAGAATCCTTGTTTGAGACATAGGAGCGTTTCAAAAACCTTTTGCAGAAGTATCCAAAACACGGATTCCCTGAGTGGATGATCATTCAAACCTTTTACAATGGGTTGAAATCCAAGTACATGATAGCATTTAGATGCCGCCACAGGAGGTACAATGGGGAATAAGACCCCCGATGAAGCCCGACAATTAGTAGAAGAAATGACCATGAATAGTTACCAATGGAATACAAGGGAAAGGAAGAAAGTGGCCGGACTCTATGAAATTGATGCAGTTACATCGTTGGTGGCCCAAGTAGAGGCATTAAGTAAGAAGTTAGACACTCTAACTTCTCCTAGATTAGGTGCCGTAATGAATTTTGATGGATGTGGGGGAGGACATGCCCTATCTGATTGCCCGATAGCCGTTGGTGATACTTCATCCATTGAGAAAGTTGACTTTGTGGGTAATGCAATGAGAAACCAAGGCAATCCGTATAGCAACACCTATAACCAAGGGTGGAGCTACCATCCCCAATTTCTCATGGAGTAATTAAGGGCAGCAAAAGGCCATAGCACCACCAGGTTTCCAATAACAACAAGCCCCGAACATGGAGAATAGAGTTTCAGGCTTGGAGACCCGGATGACCGATTTGGAGAAAGCCTTGACTAGATTTGTACAATCATCGGATACACGGTTCCAATGGGTTGAGGCTACACTTCGTAACCACATCGCTTCATTGCACAACCTAGAGAATCAAGTGGGGCAAATTGCGAAGTCTCTATCGGAGAGACAAAAAGGTAGTTTGCCTAGTAATACTGAAACCAACCCACGCGAACATGTGAAGGCGATCACTTTGTGAAGTGGTCGTGAGGTGGAGGGCAAACTTCCTAGTGAGAAAACCAATGTTGAGGCACCGGAGGTCGTGGAGGTTGAGGAAAGAGTTAACAAAGAAAAAGAGGTGGCACCCCCACCTTACAAGCCAAGAATCCCTTTATCCTTCAAGATTGAAGAACGACCAAAATGATGAGCAATACAAGAATTTCTTGGGTCTATTTAAGCAATTGCATATCAACATTCTTTTTGTAGAGGCGTTGTCTCAAATGCCTCGGTATACTAAGTTCTTGAAAGATCTTTTGACCAACAAGAGGAAATTGGAAGAGAGTGGATCGGTGATCTTAGATGTATCTTGTTCGGCGGTCTTGTAAAAGAATATACCGAACAAGAAGAAAGACCTAGGAAGCTTCATTATCACATACAACATTGGCAATTTAGGTGAAAGTTCTAACTAAAAGACTTAAGAAAGAAAAGAAAGAGAAATGACTAGATAGGGATCAGAAATGGGTGAAATAGAAATAGGAAGAGCAGTGCCCCGAACTACTTCCCTTAACAAATTTTATGACTTATATGGTGACAATCGAGTACATCTCCTTGGACCATGAGTAAAAACCTTATGACGGAGGGTTCGACACCATACGGCCTATCTCTAGACACGCACTTGATCCTTTTTCCCTATGTCTGCCCTAACTAGGTGGATTTCTCAATCATCGCCTAGCTGGCCGGAATGTAATTATGGCAAAGATGCACATCGAGTTTTGTTAAGGTAACTATGGCAACCTAGCATGTTGAGCTACAACTATGGCAATCATGCACATGGAGTTTTCCATCGCAAGATAAACATAGCAACAATCATACAGAAACTCCATAGTCAACAATACAAAATCAAAGAATTACAAGTCAATGTTCATAACCTATGGCACCGAAAGATAGTTAGCCCTCATGGTTTTACAAAACAAATGAAGATCAAGAAAAGAAAATAGAAGATAATCCATAAACTCCCTTCTTGCTTCCCAATTCTCATTGATGAAGTACCAATGACGTTCCCACCAGCTTCGCTTCACTCCAATGGTGCTCTCATAGCCCAAATCCATCTCTAAATCGTGAGATCTAGAGGTTCCAAATGTAATCCCAGGAGAATAGAAGAGAAGAATGAAGAATATCCCCCTTATAACAACCCCAACTTTAGGCTTAAAAAGGTTGTTACTGATGAAGCATGACCATGCTTTCGACCGTTCTCTTGACCGTGTTCTTTATGGGATGTCTTGGGATTTATTCTCGACACATACTATAGCATATCTGTAAACTGCAGGGCTAGAAGCACAGTCTTGCTTCCTACTTGTGCTTCCAAAGCATGGGTGTGCTTAGGGCCCTAGTGTCGTGCTTTACATTTGATGAAATCTCCTATAAAAGTGCATATGTAGAAGCACTAGCATGCATTCTGCACGTGCTTCCAAAACACGACCATGCTCTGGGCACTTGAATTGTGCTTCTCCACTTCAGCCAAATTTTGCTAAGTCTAAAGATGTGTATGGGCAGAAGCACGAGCGTGCTTTCTGACAGTGCCTTCTAACCATGCTTCCAATGTTGTATTTCAATTGAGCTCATTTTGCACCGGAATCATTCCAAAACTTGTTCTTTTGTCCCAAGACCTATTTACCTACAAAATTAAGCACAAGTACCCAAAGTAGAATCAATTTATACAAAATTACATGCTAAAAGACAAACGAATCATGGAAAAAGACTAGGTAAAATATCTATATAAAATTCACTTATTAGTTGATAAATTCTCTACTTATTAACCTACACAAATACATTATGGTCTTGTTTGAATTAGCTTTTGGGAAGCCAGTAGTGCTTTGTTATAAGTTAAGCACTTTTGTGCTAAAAAAAAGTTGTTTGGATTAGCTTATCTGTAAAAGCAGAAGCTGCAAAAAAATCAAAAACACTACTTTTTTAGAAGCTAGTCATGTGATGTTTTTGAAAAAACATTTTTTTCAAAATCTGTTTTGAGGTTACACAACTACTTAAATACCTTTATGAAACTAAAGAAATGACTTAGGTTTTAAGGTTTCTCATAAATTCTTGTGCATACGTAATGCGAAGTATTCTTTTCTTACATTGAGCATTATTTTTCTCAGATTATATCGCGTATTCGTGTGTATATGTGTTCTTTTCTGCATTTAGGGTTGTGGAGACAATTCTGGAAGAAAAGAAGCAAAAGTAGATCGTGGATGCATTTGTTGATGAAGTTCTTGGATTGAACAAACGTGAAGACACAAGTTGTGCTCAAAGACATGTGAGTGTGTGCCAACCTTAATTGTGCTCGAGCGAACACACAAATTAGAGGGGCACAAAGGCAGTCACACTTATGTGTTCTGACTTGTGCAATACTAGCAAAACCTTTGTCAATGTGGTTTCATTGAAGACGCAACGAGATCTATCACATGGATGTTTGCCCATTTATGTGGCCTCGATGAAAAGAGTGGATTCGGGAGCATTTTGGTGAAGTACTATATCAAATCACTGTAGGAAAATCACTATAGTAGTTACTATTCATAGTGTAAAGTGTCGAGAGTACTCCTTTCCACCGGGGCATAGTGTAGGGTTAGTCAAAGTTGACCTTAGGTTTGGGAGCGTGTGTTATTGGATTTTCACGACTCATTAAATATCAGTTAGGAGACATAATGATTAGTCTTTCACTTGAAACAATAGTCCTAGGGTGAGCAATGTCCGAGTGCCCCATCTTCTATCGATTGCCTCTCCTTATATTATATTGCGTCTCCTTCTTCCTTTCTTTATTTTTACTTCCATCGATATTGTTTACACCACTCTTGAATCATCTCCACTATAGTTAAATAGCGATTCTTGTGTTTCTAAGCACTATTCTCTGTGGATACGACTACCCACTCACTATGGTACTTTATTACTTTGACAACTCGTACACTTGCAATACACACACGTAAGGGGTGTGTCAAGTTTTTGCCACCGTTACCGGGGAATAGGCTTTGTGAAAGCATTTTGCACTTTGCTATTTTAGCTATTCATCACTTATTCTATTTCACACTTTCTTATTCTTCCATCGTTCTGATTTGTTTTTCTTTATTTGGTTATAGCTCTAGGTTATGACCCGTGGAAACCCTTCGACATTGGTTGAAGGTGATCCGGATATTGGAAGGAGAATTCATAGAAAGGGAAATGAACCTGTGCAAGAACAGTCAAATCAAGCTGAGATAGCAGCAGAGGACACTCTCAGATTATTCGAGATCAGCAGTTCTTGGCACGTAATCCAGTATTGTGTGGCTACTGATTACAGCTCAAAGTTTTGAGCTTAAGCCAAGCTTCATCCAGATGTTACAGCAGTCAGCACAGTTCAATGGTTTAGCCGATGAGGATCCAAACAATCATATTGAGAACTTCATAGAAGTGTGCGACATGCTCAAGATTAATGGAGTAACGGATGATGCTATCAAGTTGAGGGCCTTCCCATTTTCCTTGAAAGAGAGAGCAAAGCAATGGCTACATTCATTACCTAGAACATCGATCACTATATGGGAGGAGATGGTAGAAGCTTTTCTTGCCCGATATTTTCCTCATGGAAAATTTGCGAAGCTTAGGAATGAAATATCCTCTTTTGTGCAAATGGAATTGGAGTCTCTTTTTGATATATATGACAAACAGGTTCAAGGATCTTCTGCGGAAATGTCCTCAGCATGGATTCCCCGAGTGGATGATCATTTAAACTTTCTATAATGGTTTGAATCCAAGCACTAAAGTAGTTACTAGATGTTACAGCAGGAGGTACCTTAAGAAGTAAGACCCTGAAGAAGCCTGACATCTCATTGAAGAAATGGTGATGAACAGTTATCAGTGGAACACATAAGACAGGAAGAAGATAGCCGAACTTCATGATATTCATGCAGTCATATCATTAGCGGCCCAGGTTGAATTATTAAGCAAGAAGTTAAACACTCTAACTTCTCCTAGAGGAACGACCGTGATGTGTTGTATTGGGTGTGAGGGAGGACATGCTTCATCTGATTGCCCGATTACCATTGGTGGTACATCTTCAGTGGAAAAGGTAGATTTTGTAGGCAATGAAATGAAAGGTCAAGGGAATCTGTATAGCAATACCTACAATTTGGGGTGGAGGAGCCACCCAAGCCTTTCTTGGAGTAATCAAGGGCAACAGAAGGCTATGGTACCACCAGGTTTCCAACAACAACAACAAGCCCCGAACATGGAGAGTAAAGTTTCAGGGTTGGAGAACCGAATGACTGACTTAGAGAAAGCTTTGACCAAGTCCATTTAATCGTCGGATACAAGATTTTAATCAGAAAGACCTCAAGGGAGTTTGCCTAGAAACACAGAGACTAATCCAAGAGAGCATGTTAAGGCGATCACTTTGAGAAGTAGTCATGAAGTTGAGAGTAGGCTCCCTAATGAGAAGACCAATGTTGAGTTACCCGAGATTGTAGAGGTTGAGGAGGTTGAGGAGAGAGCCAAAGAGAAGGAGGTGATACCCCCCACCTTATAAGCCAAGAATCCCTTATCCTTGAAGATTGAAGAATGACCAAAATGATGAGCAATACAAGAAGTTCTTGGGTCTTTTCAAGCAGTTGTACATCAACATCCCATTTGTGGAGGCGTTGTCTCAAATGCCTCGCTTTGCAAAGTTTCTCAAGGACCTCTTGGCCAACAAGAGGAAGTTGGAGGAGAGTGCATATGTGATCTTAGATACTTCATGCTCGGCGGTATTGCAAAAGAATATGCCGAACAAGAAGAATGACCCCAGAAACTTTATCATTCCATGCAATATTGGTAATTTGGGGGAAGAAAAGGCATTGAAGGATTCAGGGGCTAGCATCAATGTCATGCCTTACATTTTATTTCAGAAGCTAGGCTTGGGAGAACCTAGGCCCACTCGGATGATATTTCAATTGGCCGACCGATCCGTTAGACATCCGAGGGGTATCATTGAAGACATACTTGTAAAAGTTGACAAATACATATTTCCTGTGGACTTTGTGGAGTTGGATGTTGATGAGGATAACGAGGTTCTATTGATACTTGGGAGGCCGTTCTTGCATACTTCCAAGGCTTTCATTGACATAAACGGTGGGGAGTTGATACCGATAGTGGGTGATGACAAGTTGATATACCGCCTTGTCGAAGCCATGCGACATTCTCTTGACTTTGATGATACTTGGTACTTTCTTGACACTACTGACGAGTTAGTTGATGAATACGTGCAAGAAATGATGTGTTCGGACCCATTTGAGGGCTTGCTAGATCAAGAAGTGGAGAATGAAGAAGTCTTATCACTTGGTCTAAAGGACAAGGTGTAACCTACACCGGGGATCATGAAGAGGATAATCTAAAAGCTGAAAAAGGCAAGGAGACGTTACAAGAAGTGACCCCAATGCTAGTGGGGATGTGCATGCATGGAGTAAGGGTGATGAACCCTTGTGTGGTAACAAGCTCAATAACTCTCTCTACCTTGAAACAATTATGTGCATCATGATTCAGGTTGTAGGTAAAGAGGGCGACCTTCATTTATGAACCCATTGAGGTAAGGTAAGGTACATCAAGCTTAGGGATGTTAAACAAGCGCTTCTTCGGAGGTAACCTAAGTTTTTACTGTTTTTCTAGGTTTTAGTTTAGTACTTGCATGAATAAGAGCTTGAGTGTCGGTATCTTGATCTTTTACATGCTATTACTGTGTTTTACTCATGGATTGTTGGTGTTTTTGTGTGCTTAATTGCAATTGGTGAAGTTTCGTGGTCCTTTGAGTATGTTTTCATGATTCTCTTGATTATTTTTCAATGTATAGGCAGCCTCTGTATGTGCATAAGTGTTGTAGAACTTTTAGTACAGAGTCTGTAAATTTTTGCTAAGTCATCCAAAGAAAACATACGACCGTGTGGAATTTCCACACGGGCGTGTGTTTCCATTCAGAGCTTATCCCGAGAGGACACAGGGGCGTGTGAGTGCCCTTGTGAGCAACCTCGTGATGGTCACACGCCCGTGGGTAATTTCCAAACGAGGCATATAAATCTCTACATAGTTCTCAGACTCCATCCCGAGAAGACACAGGGGCGTATGTCTGACCCTGTGGATGACCCTGTGAACAACACACATTGTGGGTAATTTCTACATGCTTGTGTGAAACTCTACAGAGACTTCTCTTCCATCCCGAGAGCACACAAGGGCGTATGGGTGCCCTTGTGAGTACCCCCGTGAGCATCCACTCGCCCGTGTAGAATTTTCACAAGGGCGTTTGGAACACTTATCCAAATTCTCGGGAGGACAGAGAGACCATAGGGGCATGTGAGTGCCCCTGTGGGTTGGGCATATGGGCGTGAGTAATTTCTACATGCCCGTGTGATTGCGTTTAGAGTCAGTCAGAGGCTATCCCGAGAGCACACAGGGGCGTGTGTCTGCCTCTATGGGTGACCTTATGGGAGTCACACGGGTGTAGGTAATTTTCACACGCCTATGTGGATGCACAGAACACCAAAGGGCATGGTTTTTCTTTAAAACCTACTTGTGCCTATTCATTCTTTCACTCCCAAACGCTCAAAGAATGCCTCTCTTCATTCTCCCGACCTTCACCTGTCTATTTATAGAGATTTGAGTGAGTTTTTCGGCCGCATTCAAAGTTTTCATTCTCATTTTGTGGGTAAGCTTTCTTCTCCTTTTTCCTTCATTGATCTTCATTTATTTTGGTTAATGTGGTTGTTTTCACTTGAATACCATGTTTAAATTGCTGGAGAATACTTTGAGATTGATTTTTGAGAGATTTTTAATTATATTAAGGTGTATTTTAGAGTTTTTGCGGTGTGGCCATGCGTTTTTCATGCCTCGAAGATCCAAACGAGCGTGTGAAATTTCCACACGACCGTGTGGATTTCTGCAGAATTAGGTTTTGGAGTTTATTTGATTGTTTCTTTTCAAATTTTGCAGATATGGCCCATTAAATCGAAGAAAGCGGATGGCAAGCATCCACGTGAGCCTTTTCTTGAGCCTAAGCCTATGGAGTTCGCGATTCTCGAGCTTCAAGTTCGATTTGAGCGCTTGTCGAAGCTGAAATTCGGCCAATATCGTTTCCATGATTTGAGTGCTTTGCAAGAGATATAGTTGGGAGATGAGATGGCCGACGAGGTCTAGGAGTTGCTCATCGTGGGCAGTTAGAGCTGATTATTGTTTATTCGGGAGCCGACAATTTGTATGCTCACACTGGAGGTTCTAGCGTCGTTTGGGTTTAACAGAGCATACAACAGTTTCTCCAGCATCGACGCTATCCAGTTCAGAGCGTTTGAGTAGTATCATAGCATAAGTGTGATGCAGTTTGCTGTCCGACTGGGTTTATTTGATGAGGCATTGACTGATACTAAGGAGTATGATCAGCTGTTGACGGACTATCCCGACAGTTTGACTCCGAAGAGAGCCTATAGAGCATTATGCGGACAGGGACAGTATGAGCTGGGGGTCTCCAAGGCCACGTGGCTTTCTCAGCCAGCATACCGATATATCCACGCCATTCTGAGAAGGTCAGTGAATGGACGTGGTGATAGCATATGAGTGTTGAGCATACAGGAGTTACTGTATTTATACTCCATGGTGCAAAGCGAGCCGATTCACTTGGGACACATCTTGGCCGAGTATCTGAGGCACCAGGGTCAGTATGCCAGGGTGGGAGTGATCTTCTCAGGCTTATACATCACCAGACTCATCATCGGGATAGGTTTCCTAGATGCTATTAGAGGGGTCGAGAAGAGGATTGTACCATCTCTCCTCGGCTTGGAGACCGTGCGTTTGATGGGGATGATCCGCAGATACCGGCTGGGCGTATATGTGATGATCATACCCCCACCAGAGCCAGCCAAGGGTGAGGGTAACGTAGTAGAGGGGTCTCAGCCTGTGCAGGAACCGCAGCCGGAGCATATGGAGACCGATGCGCCCCCTACAGCACAGGAGCCACCACTAGTGCAGATCTTTTCTCCTTCTCAAGCCCATGATATCTTTGAGAGGCTCGAGAGTGTTGTAGGGGTACTATAGAGGGATTTAGTTGAGGTTTGTGTGACACAGTCTGTGAACCATACTGAGGTGATGACATGTCTAGGCATCCTACAGTATGGATGTGTGCCCATTCATGTGGCCTCGATGAAAAGAGTGGATTCATGAGTATTTTGGCAAAGTACTATAGCAATTACTGTAGCAAAGCACTGACGCAAAATCACTGTAGTAGTTACTATTCACAGCTCGCAGGAAACCAATTTCTAAAAATCCACACGCCTGTATGGAAATTCCACATGTCCGTGTTGATGCCCGATTCCAGCCCCTATAAATACTATGATTTCAGATGTTTTGAGAATCTTTTTCCTGATCCTTTTCTCATCTTTTCCCCATCTTTGGAGGCGCTCGTGGCTAAGGTTTGGAGAGGCTTTGGCTAGGTCTTTAGAGTGGTTCTATGACCTTTGACATTACATTCCTTCTGAAGAGAGTTATTGGGAGAGCTTTTGTCGATATGAATTCGGCGAGGTGTGCCCTAGGCTTGACGAGGGAACCCTTAGAGAAGACGAGGTGACTCCACAAGACCATTGATATGAACTACGAGGAGGTTTTACTTATGGATTGCATGCTTTTATATTCGATTTTACTATTGATTGTATATTGCTCCATGGAGTGCTAAACCCCTAGTGGGTGCTTGGACTTGTAACCCCTAAGATGATTTTATTTCATTGACATTTTATTATGTGTCTTTAATTGATGTTTTAATTGAGTTCCAACCTTGAATACTTATTGAATTAATTTTCCCTTAGAGTGACACTAGGATTGGGAATTTATATTAGTAATCCTTGTGAATGAGTGACACTTCATTAGGATTAGACAAAGCAAGGTTGGAGAGGGTTGAGAGGGTGAGTCGAGAGGTAGCGGAATGTCCCCTGTCCCTTTCGGTGTGATTTATCCTACCTCCATGTTCCAAGAGTTCTTTGCGGTTACGATAGAGTGAAGTGCTAAGAGACAAACTCCACTAGGGCTTAGTTGCGTGAGCAACAGAGTGAAATATTGAAGTAATCCTTAGTGCTGGGGCTTAGTCGTGACTAGGGGTCTTTCGCCTGGACCAAAGGGTTAGATCTATATTAGAGAATAGGGTTTATCACTTGGAGTCCCTAGAGCTTTAAGCAACTTTGCACAGTGTGAGGCGTCGAGAGTACTATTTTCCGTTGGGGTATAGTGTTGGGTTAGTCACAGTTGACCTTAGGTTTGGGACCGTGTGTTTTTGGATTTCCATGATTCATTAAACATTAGTTAGAAGACATAATGATTAGTCATGCACTTGAAACAATAGTCCTAGGGTGAGCAATGTCTGGGTGCCCCATCTTCTATCGATTACCTCTCCTTATATTCTATTGCGTCTCCTTCTTCCTTTCTTTATTTTTACTTGCATCAATATTGTTCACACCACTCTTGAATCATCTTCACTATAGTTAAATAGCGATTCTTGTGTTTCTAAGCACTATATCCTGTGGATACGACTACCCATTAACCAGGGTACTTTATTACTTCAATAACCCGTGCACTAGCGGTACACATACGCAAGGGGTGTCTCAGTTTCTCCCCAAGCTTTTTTGCATCCCCATCTAGTCTTCTTTGCCTCTAAGATCTAAAGGCCTCCCCTTCCGTCCACTTATGCGCCTGCCCCGCGTGATAAATGTATAATAATTGGGATATTATTATAATTCAATGAATATTCATTTTAATAATTTACTACTGAAAAAGTCCTTCAATGAATACACATCCAAACAACTTCACAAATATAAAAGTACTTCTGCATTAACATATCCAAACACAAAATACAAAGAAGCACTTAACTTACTCTGAGAAAGACTTTTTTTCATAAGTTCTTCTACTAAACTGAAAAAAAAAACACTTTTTTTTTTAAATAAGACAATCCAAATAAGGCCAATATGCTTAGAGATGGGCTTATCTGCTCAGCACTAGAGATTACTTGCTTAGCAAGTGATACTATCCACTAAGAAAAAAAAAGTTATTTTCCTATTAGTTGATTAGTTGGATTAAGAATATTATTTGTTAATTCATTCTCTATATATTGGCTTAGCTAAATATGTTATATGTTTCTCAAGTAATATGTCTGCTTAGCATGAGAGTTACCTTCGTAATATGTTACATTGTCATATTAGTAGAAAAGGTTACTTGATTAGCTAGTCATAATTATGTATTTCTTGAGAAGATTACATACTTACTTGATCACATTATACTTGTTTTCTAAGCCACACTATCGGCTCAGTGACATAGATTACTCACTTAATAGCTTATTAGAGGGATCAAGAATATTGTTTGTAATGAATTATTTGTTATCAACTTAGATAAATGCATTATAAGTTTAGAGAGGAACATACTTCCTAAGCATGAGAGATTACTTAGCGGGTTACATTATCCACTTAGCAAATCAAGTTACTCACTTAGCATGTTATATTATCTGCTTACCGGAAGAAGTTTTTCACTTAATAACTAACTTGCTACTGAAATCAAGAACATTATTTGTAAATGTACTCTCTTGTTATCAACATAACAATATGCATTATATGCTTAGGGAGGAACATATTCACTTAGTGTGAGACATTACTGACTTAGTAGCTAGGTCACATTATATATTTGTTTAGTGGCAAAGGTTGCTCACTTAGCAAGTCATACTATTGCAAGTCACTCTATCTAGAAGGCAATACATCTAATTTGCATGATTTTCTTATTTATTATTTACATTTTATCATGTACATTATGCATTCATTTGCTTGTCGTAGTTCCTTATATGTTTAGGTTATCAAACTTCATTCTTTAGTAAATCACTTAACCAATTCTATCGTACACCATCTCTATTTTATATCCCACCTACTCATGGTGTACTTCTAGATACATAGTTTTTACCCTACACCATTTATTGCATTATTATATTTTATAAAAATATTAATTTCTATGTTTTTACAGACATAGTCTCATTTGCTTAGCATATGCCATTTACTGATTACATTATCATAATTCACCCTATGATATTAAATCATATAATCGTTATTATCCTTGCACCACTCTATTAGTGTACAAGCTAGCTACTTAAGTCGCTTTTGTTTAGGCTTGTTTCTACTTACGCTCAAGCCTTTCCTTGGATTACTAACTCATTCTTGGTTGGGTGTTTACTGGTTATGTCTTAGGGTATGTATTCAAGCAGTTGTATGTCATTTCAATTGTTTGGAAATTTATCTAGTTGTTACCATAAATTAAGTTCTTCAATCACCTGCTAATAACAATCATAATGGATCTTAAGCAACTGTATCACACACTAAGTGGTTATACAACCTATATGTAGAGTATGTTGCTAAACACCAATACTAATAAACTAAATAAAATTTTCTTATGGGCAGGAGTTAACACCACCCTAGACCCCTTTTCAATTGTACATTTCCAAAACTATTAGAAGCAAAGCTTTCACCGCTCTTTCATTTGACCAAAGGCACTCTGGACTATCTCTTAAAGACCCTTGGCCATTTCTCTTTAATGACTATACCTCTCCCTAGATAACTTTAAGACAATTCTACCATCACCTCAACTAGCAAAGAGCTTTTTTCATACATCTACTGCAGATGATCTCTCTTTACTTCTAGAAGTAATACCAAACTGCTCTAACGACCAGGATGATTCTAACGCCTGGACACTAGATAAAAGTTGTACCTTCACAGTCAAATCCTTTTACAAGTTTTTAATTGATGGCAGCACGTGTAGCCCATTATACCCCCATTTTTGGAAAATCTGATGTCCAAGCAAAATCTCATTATTCAATTGGCTAGCGTGGGAAGATAGAATTCTTACCCTCTCAGACCTTTTTAAGAAAGGTTGTAACTTCCAAACTGCCACATACACATGCGTACTTTGTCACAAAGCCTCTAAAATAGTGGAACACCTATTTCTTGACTGTGAATTCTCGAAGCGAATTTGGACATTCTTCAGTCAAATATTCAATCTACATTCAACCCCTTCAACAGTTTTTATAAATTTGGACCACCTGGTTACCATCTTTAAATTCCTGAATACATACCCCTTTGGGAGCTCATCTTAAGAGCCATAATGTAGAACATATGGCTGGAACAAAATAATCGCATCTTTCAATTACTTGCTCTACCTTATTATATTGTGATCATTAAAATTGCTAATATGCATCTTTCTTGGTTTTTCGCAACTGCAGATCCTCAACAACAGTCTCTCAGTGAAGCTTCTTAGAGGATAAAGAGCTCCCTCAACTTCCTGAGCGCACAAGTCTCAAATCATCCCGGTGATATAGATTATACCACCGCAGAACCTTCAACTAGGGAGTGATTCACCCTCCCACCTTCTTTTGTTAGTTGGTGAAGACCTTTGATACCTTATGGTGATCTTCGTCTTCCCAGTTGTGGTATCCTCTTTGTTTTCACTTTATTTAGTTGGATCCAGCCTACTTTGGAAGTGCATCACTCTTAGTGATGACCTTCTAGCTTGTTTGGATCAAGTTGTACTTCCTCTCCTACTTCCAATTTCTATTCCTTGTTCAAAACTTATTCTTTTTATTTGAATAAAGTTATGGTTTATCCACTTTTATTAAAAAAAATACAATGAGTCAAAGAAGAAAATCATTTCAAAATCTTTTTCTTATTATTCTTTAGAGAAAAAAAATACATTTAATACTCTCTTACAAGCTATATACTTTCCCTTACCACTACAAGAAAAAGTGCAAATTGGCGCGGAAAAATTGGTACTGAAAAAGAACCGTGACAAATTTGTTACAATATTTGGCACGAAACTAACAAACCGTGTCACATATCTAATTTTTTTAAAAATATTTTTTAATTCCGTGCCAAATACCGTGCCAAGAACCCAAATATAATAATATTTAATTCCGTGCTAAATGTCGTGCCAAAATACAAATATAATAGTATATTAATACCGTGCCAAATATTATGGCAAAAATATAAATATATTAATATATTAATACCGTGCCAAATACCATGCCAAAAATATAAATATATTCATTTATTAATCCCGTGCCAAATACTGTGCCAAAAACAAAAATATAATAATATATTTATACCGTACCAAATACCGTGCTAAAAATATAAATATATAAATATATTAATTTTATAATTAGTTAAGTTTATATATTAAAAATAATTAATACAATTGGGAGTTTAATAGCATGATTAGGTCAATTTCACTGTCATAACTAAGACTAACCCTATTTAACCCCATCTTAAACAATGTCACAACTTAAACCCTATCACATCTTCATCCCCTTCAACCCCTAATCCAACTTCATTGAGACCTCCATCACATTCACCTCCACCCGCGCCTTCTTCATCATCTTCTTCACCAGCACCATCACCGCCATCTCCAATCGCCGCCGATCTCACCTTCTTGTTCGATTGATATATTGATTGTGGCTTTGATTAGGCTGTATGGTTTTCAATTTTAGATTCAGCTTTTGATTTCCAGATTTTTTTTTACATGATATTTCAAGGATTGAGGTTGTTGGGGGTTTGGCCTGAAATGCTAGATGAAAAAGCTGCGAATTTCTTTGCGACAATATTCTTATGCTCAAGCTATTCTTTTGATGCACTGCGACGCGTGTCGCAGCACTTGCCCGTGAAGTTCACTGCAAAGCTCGTTCACTACGGGGTTCATGCGCCCGCACACGCCCTTGAAACTCACTTGGCGATCTTGTGTGGCCCGTGTGCAGCCCGCATAAAAGTCGCAAAAACCTTCAATGTCTTCGCTGGGAGGCTTCAATGTTCGTCCCAAAAGGGTTCTCTGAGGCTTCAAAGCTTCAAAACAACTCATAAAATGCTATCAAACCCCTCATTCATGTTAGAATGAGATGAACAAACAAACAAAGATTCAAGACAACGATTTTTTAGCGTGGAAACCCTACAAATCGAGGGAAAAACCACGGGACTCCTTAGAGCCTCTTAAACATGTATCCACTAGGTCAATAAAAGAATTACAGATGGATCTTCTCTAGCTAACTAGAGGTTTACAAGCACAAGGACAAAGACATTCATGAGAGAAGAGTTCTCATTGACAAGCATCATCATCATCATCAAGATGGCTAACAAACAACAAGTAGGGAGAAAATAGAAGGATCAAACCTAATCAATAGGTAGTGCTTCTTGCAAGGAGTCTTCTCCCGGAGTTTGAGTGAGATTCGGCGAGGTTTGGCCGTCCGATCTCCTTGCCCTAGCCTTCTCTCCTTCTTCTCCCTCTTTATCTTCCCTCTCTCACTTCTTCAGGATAATAACCCTCATCACAGCATAATCTATTCTCATTACCAAGGAATGAGAAAAGTTTCACCTTGTAAAGTTACCTCTTTGCCCTCCATCTTCTAAACTATTGACCTAGCTTCATTTTTTTTTCATCATGGGCTTGGAGCCCAATTATTCATCAACCCAACAAATGGGAAATTTGGACCCCAGACAGAGGTTAGATTCACGGATGAATGCATCGCCATGAATCATCATTGGTACTAGCGACCCACCTCACCCTGCGTCTTGGTTCGCAGTGACGATCTGCCTCGATTCACTGTCTCTCCACAGTCTGAAGGTATCACTCTTTTCGTCTTTGATTTTTTATCTCTATCGAGCCTAATTTTTATTTAGAATTTTTCCATATTGAATGTGAGATTTTGTGATTGTTTTTTTGTTGTACTATGTATTCGGCTCCAGTCTACCTCTCTAGTAGGTTTTGGGATTTAGAATTAGGTATTGATTTGAAATGTGGCACCCCAGATTATGTGAATTATTTGAAGTTTTTGGAATTTTTTTTGGTAGAATTTGATGTTTTTGGGTTGGAGTTTGTATAATTGGATGTATTATTTGAAGTAAACATGTTGGCCATGCACACAGCAGCCTTATTTGATCACTGATTTGATTTAACTGCAAATTGTAGGTGGACACCCCCATCTATGTTCCTTCAAGGGATTTCATTGGAAATCCCTTGAAGATCAAATAACTTGTTTTGAAAAGACCAAGGTTGCAATTGCTGCTAAAATTGGAGATACGGCTGCTGAAAAGCTCACTAATCAGGTTGTTTAATTCATTGGAATGGGTATTACTTTATGAATTTATATATATAATAACATCCTAAAATTATATATATATATATATAAGGTGATGAATCAACTTTGTTTAATTAATTAACAGGTAGCAACGATTATGTTAACAACTACTTGCAGCTGTTCTTGGTAGATTGCCAGTTAACACATGATGAATACCTAGACCTCTTGATCTCCACTCTTGATGGACAATTCAGGGTATTAATTTTTTTTAATTAATTAATTATTTACATTTGGATTCTTAGAAATCCTCTGTTTGGTTTTGCCTTTCCCTCTTTCTTTCCTACGCTTTGTCCTGTTATTCTTCTTTAATAATTCTGTTTGTTTCTTTTTCTAAGATTTAGATGGGGACCTCATGTAGTCATGCTATCTTTTAAAACCAGTATCAATCAAGAATAAATTTATTTATTGCTTTTTATTATTTAATATTTAGTCTTCTTTGTTTAGCTGTTGTTGAATGGTGAGCAGGTCAAAGAGATGTGACAACTTGAGAAAATGTTTTCAAAAATTTTAGTTGAACAAGTCTTTAACAAATTTTATATATTTTTAAAAGCACTTAACAAATGTTTTCATGTGTTTTGTTACTTAGTTTTACTTTAATTTGCACTCCAACAAATGAATAAGAAATCCTAAACAAGCATGCATGACAAACTAGTAAGGGGTGGTAAGCTAGCTTTATTTAGATATGATTTTGTTCATCTATTTTATAAGGAGACACATTAAGCCAATAGTAAACTTCTCTTTATCCTTTTATTATTCTCCAAAAGCAAACTCTCATGCTGTGTGTAATCTAATTGCCAGACCTCTAGTGCTTTTGTGCATAGTCAAATTAACTTGAACTCAGGTGGATCAAAAAGCACTTATACTTACTTTCTACATGGCATGGCATGCATATATCACTGTGCAGTACTAGTCTATCTCATCTTCTTGCTAGTTGCCATATAGCCAAATGAACACTCTCTGTGCTACATCAGCTTAGAATAGTAGTGTGGAGATAGATTAGTTTATTCTCTATACCCTAACATTTTTATATATATGTTTCTTCATACATCTGTGTTTTGTCCTTTATGTTCATGATTTTATTGATTTGAGTGTGTTTGTTTGTGAAAATAGTGAACTTGTTTGAATTCTAGAAACTAGAAAGTACCATCTTTACTTGTATTCAATGATTGACATGACTTTCAAATGGTATTTCAATTTAGCATTTCTTCCATTGATGTTGATACCGTTGGTTATAATACATCCAATTTCTCTAATTTTGTTGTTATTTGATCTTCTTTTTCTAATTTCATTCTTTTGATTGATATATATCAAGCTTTAATTTTCAGCCCCATGTTATATATTGCTTCTAGTACTACAAATTAATTCAGAAATCATATTCTACTTGACCTTAAAAGAATACCTTCTTTCAAGACATCTTTAGCACTAGAATTTGTTCTTTTGTTAATAATTCTGAATTAGTTTCAATTTAAAGATTCCACAGATAGCTCTCTGCAGACACAGAATGTTTAACAAAATGTTTAAATGGTGTTAGTGATCGATATTGGTAGCCATATATCTTGTTTGTAACTTGTCATCAAAACAATGTGAGCAATGCTTTGCATCTTTCTTGTAACTCTTGATCCAGCTTATACAGAATTGTGGTACACATCTGGCAAAGAACGAGGATGAAGATATTGGCCGAAGTCAAAGAGTTGGTCGAGATCTTAAGCCGATTGGTTTTAAACTGGAATAATATTTTTCATGCATTGTGCCCATCAAATAGTAAAATAGAGAGAAAAAGAGTGCCTGCATAATTCTTTTCTTTAAGAATGATTGGTTGTCTCTTATTCTTTCTTATGATTATGTATATTTGGTATTGTGTGAGGCTGAAGAGAAAAATGCAGTACTTTTTGGCAGATACTGCAAGCGGCTGGAAACGTCTTGACAAAACAGGTGTTGAAGCTCCTCAGAAGGTTGATTCTACTCAAAAACTATAAGAAAGTTATCAGCCAAGATAGGAATAGCAATCCAGGTTGTTTCAAGATTTCAGTGACTAGAAAGTATAAATTGCCTTTTTGTTATTATCAAGCCTGAATTATTTGGTATTGAGATATAGAATCCATGTTGTAGTTCATAAGTGATGACTTGGGTGTGTGTCATTCGACATACTTGGTCTTTGTTCCCCTGCTCAAATTGTTTACCAATTCCTTGATAGGGTTATATTTTCCTTGTTGTGTTGAAGATGTTGATAAAGGAATGTATGTATTATTAATTCAATAAAAATAATTTTTGTTTAGCAATTCAAAAAAAATTTTGATTGGTGTAATTCAAGAAAATTTAAATAAAATTAATTTTATATAAATTAGTTTTTTACAAAATAAGCAAAAACGTGATGAAAGCCGTAACAAAATTTTTTTTCTAAAAACTGTGCCAAATACCGTGAAAAAAATATAGTATATATAATCGTACCAAAAAATTGTGTCAAATACCGACCTAATAAAACCGTGCCAAAACCGTGGCAAATATAGAACCAAAGTCCGTACCAAAAATTAATGGTAATATTTGGCACAATAGTTAAAAACAGTGCCAAAAATAGTGATAAAGTTTGGTACGGTATAAAAAAACGGTGCCAAAATTTATTTGTGACCATTCTATAGGCACGGTTATTTTTGGGTACTAAATACAGTTCCGAAGTCAATTTGGCACGGTTTTTAAACTCATTTCCGTATCAATATTACCGTGCAGATTTATGAATTGCCATTAGACTTCAAAAAATAAGACCTTTGGGCCCAATACAAATATCTTAGGAACCTCTGGGGCTCTAACTCTTCAACACTAAAAAAAAATTGCCATTTATCTTTGTTTAATTAAAAAATCATTTAAATCAATATTTATTACTGAGGAGCAGATTAAAGTGGAGTTGGGTCAAATTTTGATCTAACCTATTACATTTGATTAAATCCCAATATGTTCATTAAATCTAGGCCCAAATCCAACTAACGTAAAAGCATGCTCAACTCACGATTCAAGTTGTTTTTTTGTAAATCAATAGGCATGTCAACTCGTTTTTTATCCAAAGCTTTCTAACGGCAATCGAGTTTGCTTAATAAATATGTTTAGCACTTTGGTCAAAAAGCTCATGATTTTCACTATAAATCTCAATACATTAATTCTTTGGAAATAATTAAAAAAAATTTAACATGAGAATTTATAAAATAGTGCAAACTCTAGACTTATCAAGCAAAAGTTCATTAATTTTTCAAAAGTCAAAACATATAGCAATTTTGATTTTTTTTTCTTATCCCATGGCCATTTTGTTTTGTTTTTTTTTTAAAATTTGTTATTGTTATTATTAAATAAGAGCATTAATGTTTTAATTCATCAAATCAATCTTTGCAATTTATATAATCCAAAGTCTTAATAATTGAAAACACAAACTATTTCAAGATTCATGATGATCTTATTCTTTTATCATATCATTACCCGTAAAACCAGTAAAAGAAAAGTAGTTGTTTCAGTTCAACGCTTTATCTTATGATGAATCTTTCCAATTTTGTTCCTTCCTTTTTGCAAATTTATGCTTTTCATTTATTAAGACAATTTATTTATTAGTAGATTTGAAAGCAACTAATCATGAGTTGAAAACTAAAATTAACCTTTGAATTATATATATATATAACTTTTTAATGAATACATTTTGGATTTTTATAAAATAAATTAACTTTTTTTTAGCTATTATTAATTATTATTAGTATCTAGAAAAAACAACATAGGGTTTAAGATACTAACCATAGCTATTTATTTCTGATCCTTGATTATTATTATTATTATTGTTGTTGTTATTATTATTATTATATTAGTTTTGTGCCTAGGTCCATATACTAATACTATAAATGCTGTAAATAGTTCCAAAATATACATGTATATATATATCATTGATAAATGTAAATAAGCCATGGGATAAAACAACTTTAGATTAAGAAATAGCCTGGTCTCCTCTTTTATTACAGAGAGAAATAACACGAGGGTTATGCTCCTAACTATTGTTCTACCACCACAAAAGGAATTTTAGATATAAGCAAGTGAAAATACAGCACAATTAAATACCTATTTAATGTATATCTGTATTCTGAATTATCTGATAGAGATTTGGAAAATGTTATGCCTTTTTCGATTACAACCTCTCCATATAATGAACATGAACAGAGGATTAGACATATCACACCACCACAACTCACATGTAAATGAATGGACTGATCAAGTTGAAACCAACCCGGTAGTCTTGCTTTGAACTTACAACAACTCCCAACAAACACAGACAAGACCTCCTCCTTTATCATGTGCCCTTCAACTGCTTCAAAAGCAGCTCAAACTCATATATATATATATATATATATATCCGAATTATTAATGATCTTCTTCAAAATAACAATAAGAGCTTTGCAGTATTATATCATCCATGGCAAGTCAATAGGAGAATATGATTGCTCGTTTTTGTGCTTTATTATTTCTAATGATCACAATGCTTCTCTTGCTCAGCTGTGAAGTGGATGTGCAGATCTCAAGGATGAAGAGCGATTAATAATGAAGGGATGAGTGGCAGTGGTAATCCATATCCTTGTGATGAGATATACATTGTGGGAGAGGGAGACCTTGCATAGCATCAGTGCATAAGTGTGGTGATCCTTTCGTATTGGACGAGAACCCTCATATTCAGGATTCCTGATGATGTTTCCTGGCCTTGTCATCAAGATCACCCAGGCCTTTGTTTTAGTTTTTGTTAATTTGTTTGTTTTTCCCCCTCAGGGTAAAAGACCTTCTTTGCCCCATTATCATTTTTATCTAGTACTTAGTGTCTCTTTTGTGTAAATATTCAGTTATGAGATTTTTGTTTTAAAGTGTTAATCCACAGTTAGATATCTTTTTAATGTTTTTACAATATTTTAAAGATTTAATTTAAAACTAGTTTGTAAGCAAACCCATGACATTGTAGTAGAACCAACTCATATTCATAAGTAAAATCTGATTAAGTTTTGAAAGTTAAATGCTTGGATGCTTAAATTGAATATTTTGGTAATATAAAAGATGAAAAAAACAAAAATACTTGATTTTTAATTTTTCAATGTTTCCGTTTGTTGGATAGAACTTTGTAAGAAAAGGAAGTAAGGCTTATTTTTCTCATTAATCAATTAAAGTACAATAAGGGAGAAGAGAGAGAGCAAAATCTCCCGGAATCATGCTATCTCCTAATATATGCATAGAACAATATAATTATAACCAATGCCAGTTAATTGAGATAATGATGAATCTAATTCTCTAGTCACTTTGGCTATGTAAATTTATTCAAAAGTCATAATGATTTTTAATAATATAAAGTAATACCAAGAGCAAAATTCTTTAGGCTGCTAGTGCACTGCATCGGTAGATGAGTAGCGTGAGACTTACGCTTACATGTGAGTGTGGGACGCAGCGTAGCCACTGACTCCCTTGCCTACTGCGCATGGTGGCACCGGCTCGGCGGTTGAAGCATAGTCATTTATGAAGGGTAAATGGGGATCACGATTGCTGGGTGGGCTACTTGGTCGTTGGTAAGGAATTCTCTATATCTATATGTAGCTATATTTTCTTATTAATGTCTCATTATAGACCCAGGAGACCATTCCAGATTGAAGCATGCATCGATCATGACTATTGTATTTCGTCAGCTGTGAAGTCACATTCCTGCAGCGTTCGCTTGGAGTTCTTTGAATTGCATAATTTACTTTCTAATTCCACTATTCACATAAAATAAATAGATTGAAATAACCATGGTTATGACACGTATAAAAACTTAGGGACTTTTGAGATGTTTGATAGTTCTATTTTTCCCTTATCTAGTGGACTTGTTTGGCTTCGAGTTAAGTTTAAAATCTCCATGTAATATCAAAATAATGAGGTCAAAAGCAATACGTAACTG